>NW_027069889.1:519764-654627 GCF_002906115.3 Quercus suber
CTGGTCTTGATTTTGTAGAGATTTTTTCCCTTTGCATGGATCCCAATACGTGACTAACTCCAAGCAACTTGAAACTTGTTATTGGATGTAAAGTTCTTCAATATACTTAAAGAGAAGGGCTTGGTCACAAAACAAAACCCTAAGGTGCATAGAAATGCAGTAGCTTCACAATAAATGTATAGTTTCTCTATGTGAGTCTATATATGTGATGACGACTATAAAATAATCATTTTATATCATCTATAAGTTTAGTGAATGAAACCCAGATACCCAAGTCATCATGGGCCAAAAATCAGATCTAAAATTTATAGATCTGTGAAGCTTGATAGATCAAGAGGTTTGAAAGGTTGGTTTTTAAGCCAACTTGATGTCAACAATGTATTTCTTCAAGGGGATTTATCTGAGGAAGTATACATGGCTCTTCTACCAGGCTCTCATTGCAAGGGGGAGCTGGTTTTTAGATTGAATAAGTCTCTTCATGGCCTTAAGCAAGCCTTTAGATTGTGGTTCTCTAAATTTTCTGCTACTTTAGTTCAACTAGGGTTTGTTCAATCCAAAGCAAACTATATCCTCTTTACTAAGCAACAAGGAAGGTCATTTACTTCTACCAGGCTCTCACTACAAGGGGGAGCTGGTTTTTAGATAGAATAAGTCTCTTCATGGCCTTAAGCAAGCTTTTAGGTGGTGGTTCTCTAAATTTTCTGCTACTTTAGTTCAGCTAGGGTTTGTTCAATCCAAAGCAAACTATTTCCTCTTTACTAAGCAACAAGGAAGGTCATTTATTGTTTTGTTAGCCTACATAGATGATGTCTTGATTGCTAGCAATGACAAAGAGGAAGTGGATCAATTCAAAGTGTTAGTCTATGTAGATAATGCCTTATTTAGCTTAACTCTTGGTATATGGAAATTAGTTAATCACTTACCCTTGGACTAATTTCATTAGTTTTGCTTAAAAGTGATTTCATCATAAAAAGCATGGTTTAGGGTTCTAAATATTTTCACTTTGTCCATTGATTTAACTTACTAAATTTTTGGTGCGAAGGCATTTTGGGACAATTGAAATGTATATCCTAAACAGGAAACCCCTTAAAGTAAGGGTTTCCAGACTTGACCGGAGCTCAATAAACATCACTAGACGCCGACTCGTAGCCTATCTAATCCAAAGCTCTAGTCAGTCAGCCGCGGGTGTCCGCCTCTAAGTTAGTGAGGAAATATTTTTCGTGCTAAAAATATAGCTTTAGCGACAAAATATGAATTTCGCCAATGAAAAAAATTATAACATTTAGAGACCAAAAATAATTTTCGTCGCTATTATGATCTGAAAAATGGGTGATAGCAGGGGGGAACTTTGGCACGAACTTAATTAATCTATAGTGACGAAAGAATTCGTCACTAAAAGTTGAAATTTTTAGTGACAAAATATTTTGTCACTATAGGTATTGCTGTGAGTGGTATTAGTGACAAAAATCCTTTCATCGCTATAAGGAAGAAGTAGCGACAGAAAATAATCGTCGCTAAAAATATTCATAGTTTTTCATTCCATTGTTTTAGCGACGAAATCAGAATTTGTCACTAAAAGTATTCTGTAGCGACGAAATCAGAATTTTATCTCTATAAATCTTAACAAAATCAGGGTTCTTTAGTGATGAAATTTATGTTCGTCACTAAAAACATTAAACCCCCTATACCTTTTGGAACAAAAAGTAGCCAATAGCGACGGAAATAATTCGTCGCTAAAGACCTGCCTACATATATGCCCTCTGGGTTCTTTAGTGAAGAAAGTTACGTTCGACGCTAAAAACATTAAACCCTTTATACCTTTTGCAACGAAAAGCAGCCATTAGCAACGAAAAAAATTCATTGCTAAAGACCTGCCTATATATAATGCCCCTTCCCTATTTTATTTCAACCATCAACTCCCAAACATCAACCATTAGCTGGCAAACATTAAACCTAACCGACGCCTATACGGAGACCCAACTGACACCTATATGGAGAACCCAACGACGCCAATAAGCACCAAACTGTCACCAATATCACCACTCCGTCACCAATATCACCATTCTGTCGCTGATTTCCCTATTCTGTCGCCGATTTCACCATTCCATCGCCGATCTAAGCCTCCCTTTCCCTCCCAAAACCCATCCCGACCCTTTGCCTTCCTTCCCCTCATAAACCCTCACTTTCCAATTCTCACATAATCTTGTAAGATCTTCTACTCACCTTTTTTGGGTACTTGTTCATTTTTCTCCATCTCATTTATATTGCTCTTTTAACTCTTTGGATTCTTTTTTTTTTTTTTTAAATCTTTATAGATATGGTTCTGAAGTCAAAGGATTCAAGTTTTAGGATCAATATAGTTTTATCAATTTGTTTGTCTAAGTTTTATTTGTGTTTTGGATTATTTCTATAATGGTCGAAATTTGCTTTTTTTTTTCTTTTTTTTTAAATAGTTAATACTTCATACTAGTAGGCTGTGATTTTTCTTCAATGGTTAATCCGCTGCGTTTTTAGTTATGAGTCTATTTTTTTATGGTAATTATCTAATTGATAGTATGTCAAATCTTTTTTTTTCCCCCCTAAGGGTCAGTTTGTTTTGGTAGGAAAATTTTCACTTTGTACGTTTTAAAGGCAAAAAAAAAAAAAAAAAAAAAAAAGAATCTAAACCTTCATCCATCTAGGTGGAGATTTAGGGGCCAAAAAAGAGCTTTAAGAGCTCTAAAGCTATTTTCAGAACATAAATATTGTGTTTGCAAACCCACAAAAAAGATCTTAAGTGGTGCTTTAAGGCTAATTTTACTTTTCATGATATATAAATCAAGCACTATTCATTGTAATTTGCCAAACACTCAGAACACTAAAGAGTGTTTTTTCAAATAATGCTCTATAATTCAAAACTGACATTCTATGTTTTATTAGAATTAATGTTTATGTATATATTACAATTGCTTGCAAGACTTAGTTTATTGCTTTATGTATTTGTACTATGTTGCCAATTTATGTTTTGTTAGAACAAAAACGGTGAAGCTTTATGATATATTTAGTAATTCTAGCTTCATAACCAAATGTTAATTAAGCCATAATTGGATTGTGTTTTTTTATTTATGTACTGTAGAAGAAATTTAATGGTTTTTGGTTGAATGTGATGACAAGGTTAGTGATTGTTTGGGTTCCTATGGGGGAATAAAAAGAGGTTTAGATATGTGAAAGTCAAAGACTAAAGCTTAGCCAACAAATCAGACTTGTACGCTTAGCTTGATCATAGTAAGTAAAATATATTTAAATACCTATAAAACTTAATATGTTTGTGATTGGTTTTGCGGTGGATTGTTGTGTTGGAGCAAGCGGGTGGCTTGCATGGTGTTATAAGGTGGTTTAAATTCATATTAGGAGTGTTTTTAGTTTCTTGCAAATGTGAATGGACCTTGTTAATTAGATGTGATGAATAGTACTTTAATTTATTTCAATATTTGTAAACACTCTATACTTGTAATGTTTGTGATTAGTTTTGTGATGGGTTGTTATGTTGGAGCAAGTGGGTGGCTTGCATGGTGTTATAAGGTGGTTTAAATTCATATTGGGAGTATTTTTAGTTTCTTGCAAATGTAAATGGACCTTGTTGATTAGATGTGATGAATAGTACTTTAATTGATTTCAATACTTGTAAACACTCTATACTTGTGATGTTTGTGATATTTGTTAAAACACTTATTGGTTGGTACTTTATTTTAGCAATTAACCCTCACTACATGGTGTGACTACTTTTTTTGATGCATTATTTGATACTAATTGTATTTTATTACACTTGAAAATCTATATTTACGTACTACAACTTATACATTAGGAGGTGTGAGTTTAATTCATTGGTGTGGCTACTCTTAATGCATTGTTAGAAATGTTTCTTATAACATAGTTAATGTTTTTACTTTACAATTTTAATGTAGTATTGTTTATACATTTTGTGCAGATTTCTTATTGGTGGCTTTTAGGGGATTTACTTTTGGCATTACTTGAAGACATATGAGGACATCTTCAGTTAGTTCTAATTATATTATGCTACAATTTTTGTATTGTTATAAAACATCTTGAGTTATTATATGTGTTGCAAACAATTATTGTATGGAAGGAGTTTGAATTGGATACTTGTTTTATTTTTTACTTGTGGAATGTGGATTTTTTTTATAAATGTGTTGTTGAAATAAATGTGTTATTCAAATGTGAGGTTTTAATAATGTAATAATAGGTTATAGGTTAATATCAAAGCCATGAAAAAATAAAACAGAAAATAAGTTTTAGCAACGAATTTTTTTGTCACAAATATAATAACAAAAAAATTGTTTTAGTGACGAAATATTTCATCGCTAAATGTAGCAAAATTTTGTAAGAAATGGTTTTAGTGTTGAAAATTTTCGTCGCTATATGTGCCTAGATTTTCTTAAAAATAGTTTTAGTGATGAAATTTTTCGTCACTATATGTATCTGAAAATAGTTTTAGTGACGAAATTATTTGTCTCTAAATATGATTTAATAAACTAAAGCGTTTTTAGTGACAAAATATTTTCGTCACTGAATAGTGTTTTTAGCGTGGAAAACATTTAGCGACGAAACGTTTTGGTCGCTAAAAGTTTTTTTTAAAACAAATCAGACTTTTAGTGACCAAATTTTTCGTCGCTAGGACTTTTAACGACGGGGTTTCAGCGAGAAAATGAGTTTTGCCACTTATTAGCAGATTTCATCACTAAAGGTTCTTAGCGACGAAAAACTAGACTTTTAGTGACGAATTTTTTCGTCACTGAAAATACATTTTGTTGTAGATGCCGACAGGTTGAGTGGCGGGTTTCTTTACCTAAGCCACCTTACCAAACCAATGATATACAGGAACTCCAACCAGATCCAACAAGATCAAGGTCCAATCTGGGGAGTTCCAGCCAAATCCGCACGAGATCTTGACAAATCTAGCTAGATTCGGCCAAATCCCAGCTAATTTTGGTGACTTTTTTTCGATGTGAGTGGGTTGGGTCCAGGTTGAGTCCAAAACCAAACCAACCCAACCTGTGGACAGACCTACCTTAAATAATAGTAGAGTATAAAAGTATAGATATAGATCAATGAGAAAAGTTAACAAATGCCCTAAGGGTATTTTTTGTTTGGGAAATGTTTTTAGAAACTTTTTATAGAAAAAGAAAAATGCAATGATTTTTTTTATATTTTTTACTTTTTAGGGTATGTTTGGTAACTGTTTTTTCCCCTTCTTTTCTATTTCCAAAAATAATTTTCTATTTTTGAGACTAAAAAACTTGTTTGGCAATCCAAAATTAACAGAAAACAAAAATTGTTCTGAAAACTCAATTTGTGAAGGAAACTGAAAACATGCAAAAGGCTATTTTCAATTTCTAATTTTCAAAAGTTAATGAAAACACGCATTTAATTTAATGAATCTGTCTCATTTAATGAATTAGCATTAGAGTTCAATTCCTAGTAACAACATATTTTAGTGTTTTCTATTTTTTTTCCTTCAAAAATCTTTTTTTTTTTAATTTCAACTAACCAAACATGTTTTTGATTTCAAAAATACAAGAAAATTGTTTTTTCTTTACATTCCCAAAAACAAGTTTTGAAAATTGAAAATAAAAAATGTTACCAAACATAACCTTAAATCTCTCTCTCTCTCTCTCTCTCTCTCTCTCTCTCTCTCTCTCTCTCTCTCTCTCTCTCTCTCTCTCTCTCTCTCTCTCTCTCTCAAGAAACCTTTTAGAATGGTCCATTAACAAATACCTTAAGATCACCTTGTATAATAGGACCCTAGATAGATATACCTTTTTTTTAAAATCTTAAATAAAAATAAAGACACACGTGTCCCCAAAATCAGTTGTGAAATTTCGATCAAAAAAATTAACTCATTTTCGAATGGTACTTTCCTTTTGCATGACCATAATAACGGTCTAACCCTCCTCAATATCCTTGAACGAATCTCTCTCTCTCCATCTCCTCTTCAAACCCTAATGATTATCTCTGTAAGTTCTTCCTTTCATCTCTCTCTCTCTCTCTCTGTTCGCTTTTTCTGTATTATAAATGTGTTTTTTAATTAGCAATTTGATTTAGTTTTACTTATTATTTCATTCAGAATGTACCTCTCTTTTTTCTTTTTTATGATGGTTTTTGAGGCAGTGTTATACATGATCTTATTGTTATTTGAGGATTTGGAATTGTTTAATTGTTAGTATAAACATAAATAAATTATTCCAACCATTTGAAGCAATAAGAAAGCACCATATAAGAACCAATGAAATTTTTTCTATATCAATTACAAGGGTTAAGCATAAGAAAAACCCAAATAATAATAATAATAATAATTTGTCCCTCATTCTATTAGGGTTTCTGCCCTAAAATCCAATTTATTGGCCTACAGAAGATATAAATCACGAATTCCTTGTAAACTCAAAATATAATTCGTAGTCAGTGATGAAATTGGGCATTTCATCTACGAAAACTATAATGCATCAACTAAGATGATTTATCTTGATCATGGAAGTGGAGACTTCTAGTTGATGTGTTGATATGTCGTAAGTGTGTAAGACATATTAAACTGGACCACTATGAGATTAATTATTCAATTAACAACTGTCACCTGAATAATTAATCTCACGACTTCTAATTTCATAGACTCTTAGTCCTGAGGGGATAGTGAACTTGATCATGAAATGTAAGTTACTTTGATATATCAGGAGTGAGATCTAATTTAACGATCAAAATCTTAATATGTTAGGTAACCACATATAGTGTTGAGGGAACACATATTCTCAGGATGGAATCCATAATCTTTTTCTATATAGACATTAAATATCCCCTTGAGATAAGTTTAATGAAAATGGTTATTTAGGGCCGTCCACTTTAGTAAGAGTTACTAAAGTTTATATTTATTGAAATTAGATTTCATAAATATGAATAACCAAAATATTAAACCAGGTACTCAAGGAATAAAATAGTTGTTTACAAAGTGATAGTTTATTATGACTTTGTTCATTATGGATATTTCATGGAGGGGTCAAATGATATCATATTAGAGTCTTGGGATATAATTTATTAATAAGGCCCAGAGTGCAATTATATTTCCATAGCGGTACTTGTTATATAATTAACTAGTCGTCAACCCATGTGATGCATGGGATAGTTAAACAAAATTTATACACATTCAATTTTATTGGTACACTGATTTGAAAACAATTCTAACTAATACCCAAATATAAGAAACGCATTGACTTACTATTTAAAGTGGCCTTCTGAAAAACATGATTGGCTATACAAATCTCATTGTTGTCATGCAAAGGATTTATAGACTATTAATCCCAAAAATATGGGCTTATGCTATCATTAGAATTTACACACATATTGTGCAACTAAGCCTTAATTTCTCAGCAATGGTTAAAAGTATAAACTGCAAATATATAAATAAAGACCATGACTTGAGGGGGATGCATTAAACTTCAAATTAGAGTAATAATATCACTTTCTCAATCTTTGCTCAGTTGTAAAAATAATATAGAGAAAATTCAAAAGATGGAAAGAAAATAAAAATTACAACAATTAATTCCATTATCTTCCATGCTATACTTTGTAATTGTATGGAATTAAGTCAACTCAATTTAAGTAGTTGTAATTGTTAGGACATATATGTTTTAACTTGTTTAAGAACATATGTCACTTAGTCATGTAAATTGGCTAATCCTTTGACAAAACGCACTTTGCTTGTAATTGGGTAGTTCTAGGTGTTTTTAATACTTCAAGAAACAATGTTTCAAGATCAAGTGTTGAAGTCATCAAGTCTGTCCAAGAGAAAGCAAGTTGAAGTGCAAAATTTATAAAGCTCGACACCTCTCGATAGCTACCTCGACACCTGGCTATCTGTCGAGATCTTCAACTGATTCTTATCGCAATCTCGATAGCTTCTCGATAGCTGGTCGATCGATCGAGAAAGTTTCTGTCCCCTCGACACCTTCTCGACACCTCCTCGATAGCTGCTATCTGTTGAGATTCATTAAACCTCGACACCTCTCGACACCTCTCGATCGATCGAGGTTACGGGAAATCAGAATTTTCAGCTTTTTGATTTTTGGGCCAGGCTTATGTATTTGAGTAGGGTTTCTTTTCTCACAACCCTAGACCTATATAAGGCTTATTTTAGAGGCCGTCACATAAGAGAATACAAGGAGAACATATGCAAAAGGTGATCTATACCTTATTCTCCCTAAAAGAAGCTACTGCGTCTTTGCGCCTTAGGGTTTTGTAACCAAGTGCTTCTTGATCTTCATTGTTGATGAAGTAAAGAACTTTGCAGCCAACATTCTTCTTCCTTAAGTTGGTGAGTGAGTCACGTTTTGAGATTCGTGCAAAGGAGTTAGTCACGTACTGGGATCCGTGCAACAAAAAGGGTGGCGTTCATATATTGAAGAGTTCAGAGGTTCTGAAGCGGTAGAAGGTTTCTGCTGTGAGTTCATCTACAGGGATTGTAGAGTCTAGGGACAAAGGTTTTGTACTAGATCTGAAACTTCTCTTTTCTATAGTGGATTGTTTTTCGGGAAGGTTTCCCCCCAGGTTTTTTACTGTGAAACTGATTGGTTTCATTGGTTTTCCTGGGTCATCATATCTTGTCTTATTTTATTTTTCCGCTGCATGATATTGATGTTTGTTTGTTTTAACAAGTTTTATTAATAATAAACCTAATTAACAACTTGGGTTTAAAACTTGTTAATTCTATCAACCGGGGTCTAAATTTCCCAACAGTAATAAAGTTGGCTTCTACCATTCTCTACTCTATAGCAATATGAAAATATCAAATTTCTCAAACAATTATCGGTATTACAGTAAAATGATTTATTATTGAAAATAAGAAACAATTAAGCTCATCCCTTAAAAATTTATCTCTTGCACTTGTATGATATGGTTATTTCCATTTTCAAACTTTAAAATAGATTATGTGTCTTACCTAAATGTTTTCCTTGTGGTGAGGACAAATAAAATTAGACAAGTGCTTCATTACCTTCAAAGCAAAAAATCTTTCTTCTAGTCAAATAAAAAACTCATCAAGAGTAGTAAGAGAGAAAGAAATTACTCAATGAAAAACCATGGTGAATGAAATAAAAGATTTCTGAGCTTCCAAAGATCCACACAAATTTCAGCCATAGGTGCAAAATGCCAAGTTAAGAAATATAAATATTGATCTACAGGTTCAATTTTTTAAAAGACAATAGCAATTTCATGGACAATAGAAATTTTTTAATACTTATTGAGAAAAAAGATAATCTAAGATTTTTCCTAAATTTTTTTTGATAAGTAATGTAAATTTTTTCCTAGACTAATTGAATCAGATGACGAATGAAAACCCTAGAAACCAATATCATACTTTCATTTTTGCTTAAAAAAAAACAAATAGGCAAATAAATTTTTGGAACAAATAGAAAAACTATAACCTTGATTTGATTTCTCATTTACCAATGATGGTGACAGGAGAATTAGTTGATTTGTTCCATAAGAGTGGCTTGAGTAATTGCCAATGGCAAGTGCCAAAGATAGTGAGTAAATCAAATCAAAGAAGGAGAGTAAAACTATTTCACAAAATCAAAGATCTCTTTACATCCCATAAAATTTAAAATATTTAAAAAAAAAAAAAATCTCTCTATAGTTTAAGAAACACAATATACTAAAATTAAAGAGAGAAAATTTACTGAGGACAAAATATTATGGATAATTTAAAAGAATTTTGGTGTAAATCTTGAACACCGTAACTCCATAAAATTCACACTAATAATAGTATTTTTATGATTGCACAGTTAAAATTTTGGTTTAATTCTTAAACAGACTTGGAAATTGATTATATGAGTATTCAGTGTTGAACAACGTACTATGTTTGATCTATAAACAAAACTAACCTTACAAAAACTAAATTTTATAAGCAAAAATCTATTTCGTTTGTTTTTTCTTTCTTTTTTTTCTTTGCTGAATTTGATGCAAAGTATGACCTCTTAAAATTAATCTAGTAATACAATTTTTTTTTTCACAGTTATTGATGTGGTTTTCTTTTTAACAATTATTGACCTAACTTACCTAACATGTCACTTTCGGAATGAAGATTGCCCAGCATGTGGCCGTCCATCTCAGCAACTTGTCTCTGCGACTTTGAGTCTGAGTGAGGAATGAACGGATTCATCTGCTCTTTCTGATGTGTCTTTGGTTTTCCCCTTTTGCTACAGAAAGAGTGTGTGGCATCTCCATCTATTTATAATTTTAAATGGGAATAGGTGGTCTATGACTCTTTGCAAGGACTAATGGAAGCATAGCTAATCTACGTGGGTGGTGGGTGGAGGGACCATCCTTCAACCAACCGCCCCTCCCCCTATTTTAAAATTTACGTCGAGAGAGAGAGAGAGAGAGAGAGAGAGATTTTAGAATCCGTAGCTTTATTTTTTTAACTTGAGAGACAGGCAAGGTTGCTAGGGTTTTGAGGTGGTAAGAGAGGAGTTATAACATGAGTCTTTCTCTCTTCTTTTTTGAATCCTTGCGTGAGTCCTTTTGTGTTTTAATCCTAACGTGAGTCTCTCTAATATTTATGTCTAATTAATTGAATCCAAACATGATTTATATATATATATACATATATTAATTATTATATTTATTTAAGTAATGCTGACCTAGAAAATTGTAGAGATGTCAAAGGCTTTGGTTTTATATATATATATATATATATTGATGATAATTTTGGGCTTGTCAAGAGTTGACAAATAAGTCTAAAGCTCATTGGAGATAAAGCCTTATTAGTCCCTTTTATCCCATCACAAGCCACACTTAAGCCCAATTGGGCTAGCCCAAAAGGCTAACCTAATTAGATAATCAATTTTTATTTAATAAGAGTTATTAAATAAAGTAACTGCCAAGGGCAGTTAAAAACGTACGTATGATTAAAAGAAGAAGAAAACGGTTTTTCTCTATAGAGTCCTTAGAATACATTTTCCAAAGGAAAATTAATATACAAAAGTACTAATTGAGAGACCACTCATCTTGGGCATCATGTAGAATTGAGATGAAAATTGAAGGTATTCTCAAGTTTTGTTTTTGAATCTCACTGCATCAAAGTACGCTTTCTTTTCTTTGTTCTAGAATTCAAAGTTACATATTATCTCACGAATAAAGTAGTTCTTTATGTTGCTTTCGCTGTGGGTTTTGTATAAGATGCAAAACCAATTTTTCCAACACATTCAAAGACATATGAACATCGGTGACAATATTAATAATCCCCTTGTCAATACTTATGCTAATATTCTTCCTCTTGTAATTGATGCCTTCACTGATTTATGGAGGAGATATATAACCTGAAACCGTTGGCAAAGTTCACTTTGCACTAGTTTATTGCTTGCAACAAATGGGGTTGGGTGAATTCGAACCAGTTTCTCCTCATGCGGTTTGTTTTTTCTTCCTTTTCCTTTTTTTTTTCTTTTTTGAGAAACAGGTAGAAAACCTCTGTTTATTAGTTTTTATTTGTTTTTTAAATGAAGGGGAAAAAATAAAAATAAAAACGAAGGCCTAGTTAAGCATGTCATTGTTGGTGTTTTGTTGGGTACTTTAATTGTTGAAGCTTATGCTGCCATAAATGACTCTTATTTATCTATTATTTTGCCACTTGTGTAAAATTGGTCATACTTTAGTGCACAAAACTCCCATTTTTGTGAGGTATGGGAAAGGTTACAGTAGGCAAGTTTACCCCCAATTTATTGGAGAGACTAATTCCCATGCTCAAACCCACGATTTGTCACTTTTGGTGGAAGACATTTGCTATCACACCAAAACTCGACCTCTCTCTTGTGTAAATTTGGAAATAAATTTTAATTTGGGGAAAGTTTGCGGCAATAGGTATCTAATAAAAGTTAGTATATTTTAACACCAATAAGAACTCTTCATATGAAATAATGCTTTAGAATCTTGATTGGAGAAGGCTAAAGAAACTATTATAAAAGAAATACAACAATCTAGTCTACGTTAAGAATTATGATTGACAAGGTTCAAGCAATTGTCACTTCGGAAAAATTAATGAAATTACCTTGTTGGATGGAGAATGGATGTAGGCCAATAACAATGTAAGATCTTGTATTCTAAGGATGTGTTATTTGGTATTTTCTATTTTTTACTTGTACCTTTATTTTTTGACCCGGGGGCTATTCTTGCACAAACTCTTTAGAACCTTGAGAATTAGCAGAATTAAGAAAATGCTTAGCATGTATACTTGACTTTGGGTATCTGTGACAGGTTTCACTACAAAACTATACATGTCGTTAAGATCCATGATTTTAAAATATCCTAAATGCCAATGCTTTTGATAATTATATACAGGAAAACTACAATAATAGTGGTACTAATGAATTCAGTAATTTTAACTGTTTATATATATATATATTTTTTTTTTTTTTTTGGGGTTTCATTTCAGTTCTAATGCTAACCTTATAGTAGAAAATTTAATGGTCTATATATTTTTTTTTTTTGGGGTTTCATTTCAGTTCTAATGCTAACCTTATAGTAGAAAATTTAATGGTCTACAATGCAATTCTGCTACTTTTCTTTGGATATTCAGACTAGTTGACATGTTGGAAATTTATGATTATATATATATATATATACTCAGAGAAGGTATGATACTTTGTGAACACAGTATTTCTGTTATGTACTATCATTTTATTGGCAGTCTCTTACCTTAGTTCATTTGCATTACAGGAAATTTGATTTATCGCACTTGATGTTTCCATATCCCATTTCATGGTTTGACTTAAGCTTACCATAGAATTCTAACACTCCAATATGATGTCAATGTAATTGATGATTCTACAAAATGTTTCATTGCGGTTACAAGTCGCAGTACATTGGTGGCCAGAGGGAGAAATTTTTAAGGTAAAGAATGTACACTGCATAAGTTGTTCCTTGCTACAAATGATTCCCATTTCTCTTCTATAAAATTTAAAGATTATTGATTGCTAATATATATAAATGGTTCTTATTTGATACTTTTAATTGGATTAGCAAGGAAAAATAATTAACTTCAGTTCGATGAACTCAATTTAAGGTAAAATGAGGCTACTGGGCTTTGTTGCTTTTGACTTTAGGAAATGCAGATTCTCTTGATGTTGGATGCTGAATATTGTATTGTATATTTGTCACAATGCCTCCCTGATTAGTTCATCAATGGAAGGGATGGAAATAATGTTAGCAGGCTGAAAGAAGTTGTACTTTCAGAAACGAGCAAGGGTTACTTTGAGTAAAAGTAACCTTTCTAGTTTACCAACCTACTTCATGTCACCCTTTCCTATATGCCAAGTAGCATTGCCAGAAGATTCAAATAGATTTTCTGTGGCAGTACAGAGGAAGAGAGGAAAATTCCTTTTGTAAATTGGGACATGGTTTGTCCCCCTATCAAATTAGGGGGTGTAATTATTCAGAAGCTTGGTATTTTCGGTTAAGATTTATTATGAAAGTGGCTGTAGTGCTACGCAACCAAATGGAATGCTCTTTGGAGAAGGGTTGTTGGGGCTAAATATGGAGAAATGAGGTCAATGGTGTTCGATGGATGTAGTGGTACTCATGGGGTGAGTGTGTGGATAACAAGACATGATTTAGTGAACTTTTAGAGTTTTCACTTCTTTTTTTCGTTTTGTATATAATTTGCATCAGAGATGGACACAATTTTTCATTTTTTTGATATTATTTATCCTGTTGCTTTATATATAATACGAATATTCATTTTGATTCAAAAAAGATAAAGCTAATGAGTCTGTGACTCACATATAGTTTACAATCTATGATATATTTGTTAAGCATAATTTTTTATACAAATTGTTTTTAAATGATCTTTAGTATATAGCACCTTTAATAATAGTAAGGTGCACAATGAACTAGTTCAGTAGATAGTAAAAGGGTGCTTCTAAAATATTAGATACCACATTTTTTTAGCATTATGTTCAAAAGAGGTATAGGAGTAGTTTACATTTTACTTGCAATGATTTTCATCAGTGGTTCTTCTCTATATGGATATACAAAAGCAGTAGCAGTGATTGATTTCGAGGTTGTTGGCACTTTAGGTTGGATGACCTTGATTCTACGTTGTCAATGCCTTCTGGTGCTGTTGGAAAGAAGTGAGCCATATTTAATTTAGAGAGGCTAAACCTTACCGGTCATGCAAAGAAAAATTCATCAAAATCCTTTAGGTATGGAATGAGAGAGGGATCAGATGGACTAAGGACAATTGGGCGATCACTCAGGTCTGGCGTCACCCGGGCAGTGTTCCCAGAAGATCTTAAAGTATCTGAGAAAAAAATATTTGACCCTCAAGATAAATCCCTCTTGTTATGGAATAGGCTTTTTGTCATATCTTGTATTCTTGCAGTTTCTATTGATCCATTGTTTTTCTATCTTCCTGTCTTCATTCATGCATCAAATTGCCTTGGTATGGATACAAAGTTGGCAGTCACAACAACTACTCTGCAATTCTAGATTCTTTCTATCTTATTCGTATGGCTATTCAGTTCCGCACAGCGTATATGGCACCATCTTCTCGGGTTTTTGGACGAGGTGAACTTGTGATAGATCCTACACAGATAGCCAAGCGATATCTACAACATTATTTCATTGTAGATTTACTGTCTGTGCTTCCTCTACCTCAGGTTTGAGAAACCATGCACAGTTTCTTTGCTCTACTAGCTTGCATGCCTAGTTAAATCTATAGACTTCAGTGTCTTTAGAATGACTTCTTTTACATTTTTTTCTCTCAATAACGATATCTTTTACTTTTATTGTATTAGAAAACTATGGAACTTTTTTTAATATACCTAATTCCATCTTGCAGCATCATTTTCCATAAAATTTAATGGAATAAAAATATATTTTATTCATTTTGTGTTTAAATTGTTGAGTTTGTTGCTTTCTATGAGTTCTAAGTCTTAAACTGTGAAAATTTGAAAGCATATGGATGCAAAATACATCTGTCAGCAAACGATTACTAATTACATCATACATTAATTTTTAGATTTTTATACGTCCAGATCAAAGATTTTTCACTGTTTCTAAATCATAGAACAGATATATGCCATCTAAGTTCTTAATAATTCTTGAAAACCAAGCAACCAAATTATCCAATGAGATCAGAACCAGTGTTGAAACAGATGTGTATGGTTTACAAGGGACTTTTTCTTTTTCAAATTTTTCTGAATAACAATTTATGGATTTCCTATGGTTGAGGGAATTGTTAGTAATATTTGTAAAGATGACATCTGGATATTGTTTTTTTACAAATTACAAGGCATAATTCCTGAAAGTTTAACTAGAAGATGTAAACTGGAAGAGCTAGTCATTATGCATTTTAGTAGGAGCATTAAACTGAATGTCTTTTGTTTTTTGTAGTATTCCTTGCACAATATATGCTATAAAAGAAACTGCAACTCCTACTTTTGTTGGCCATGACAAAATATTTTGCCCTTCTATTGTGTTGAAAATGATTTTAAATTTATCACTGCAAGTTAATGAACAAGGTAAAATAAATCACTGCAAGTAAATGAACTAGGTAAAAAAAGAATAAGAATACTTGAAAAGTAGAAGTGGATGAGTTATACCGACCGTCAAAAGTGTACTTGAGAGAAAGGATTGGATTCCACTACAGACAATTACATCTTTGAGAGGGGTGGACAAATTACACACAGTGAACTACATACACATAATGCATGCATTGCTTTAGTGAAAGGAAATGCTAGCAATCTGTTGTCCAGTCAATACTCACATTTAACTTACACGGCTCAGCCCGTGCATTTTTCTCATGGAGTGAAAATAGATGAGCTCTGCATGAGAGAATACTTAGACAAGTAAATCTATAACAAAAGAACTTGGAATAGGCCAACATACTATATTTTACTGGACTTCTACAGGTAATTAGGTATTTTATTAGCAAGAATCAGAACTTTTTGTCATTTCTACTACCAGTGACCCTTAGTTGAAATGCTACAGATATATGCCTACATGATTAGCTTCGTGGCACTTTTTTTTTTTTTTTTGGCATCTTTAAAATTGAAATTATATGATATATAAGATTTACATCCTGCATGCATAACTGGTCATATTTGGCTCTGGATTCTTGGCCAATTTTTTTTTTTTTTTTCATGAAATTATATGATTATATATAAGATTTGCAGTTTTGCATATTAGTAAAATGACTATTTGAAGACTGGTCCTATGCTATTTATGGTTTTCCTTCAGCATAATTGTACCATTTTGCAGCCTTAGTGCTAGTAGGTATCTTAGTGCTAGTAGGCCCCACCATAACAGGGCTTTTTGGTACTTATCTTCTGTTGAGCGAAATGACACTTGCTGGCGGCAAGCCTGTAAGGATAGTGGAAAATGTGACATAAATTACTTGTACTGTGGGAATAAGCATATGGAAGATTACAGTAATTGGGAAAAGATCAGCAAGGGTGTTCTTGGTAGTCGCTGCTCTATTGGTGATGAAGATTCACAATTCAATTATGGAATTTACACAAATGCTATATCATCTGGCATTGTTGCATCTAGGACTTTTTTTCTATAAATTTTGCCACTGTTTATGGTGGGGCCTGCAAAATTTGAGGTATCTTACTTTTTGCTAGTAGGTATGTGTGCACAATACTTGCTTGTCTATTCTTGATAGGCTAAATGCTATTTAGTCACTTAGCTCTGTCACAAATGATACAATATTTGCATGTGTAACTTACCCATCAAAAAATAGATAAATAAATAATTTAAAATGATTTTCCTTTTTCTACTTTTTTTTCTTTTTCTTTTGGGCTTAGGCATCTATTTATATATATATATATATATATATTATTGAGATACTTTTTTAATTGGTAGCTTCATGATAAGGATAGTACATCCATGTGCAGATCCATTAGATAAATTTTCTTGGTCAGCCATCTAGTCGAGCACTAGCTTAATAGGTTCACAAGCTAGCCAAAGTCAGAAGGCTTAAGATTTTTATGAAAGGCACTGATAAATTCTACGTTCTCTAGAATTGAAGAAGTTAGTATTTAAACTCAACTTTGGCTTTATTAGTTATGCAGTATTTTTAGACATTGTCTCTCAGTAAGTCCTTTTATAGAGCTTATCGTGGATATTTCAAAATGATATTTACTAGATAGTTCATAAGGAATTTCCAATTTGTCTTAAGTTACTCTTGTTCCCAATATTTTAACATGTTTGTGACTCAGAGGTAAAGGAATTCTTTTAAAGATCAGTGAATGCAGCTAGCCAAAATTATTGGCCCTTATGGATAACCAAAATCTCTATATTGGATTTGTACGGTAGGAAAAATGGGAAAAAAAATTGTGCAGGCATGATCACTTGTTAATACAATTACATAATTTTCAAATATGCAATGATATGTGGTAGATTGCTGCATCATGCAATAATTATCATTGTCATAATTATTAAGTTTAGTAAAGTAAAAAATGCTAATTTCTGAGTTTATTAGCTCCCAACATCTCCGTTATTAAAGCTCATTGCTATTTCAATTTCTACAGTACACTTGGTCAAGGGCTTGAAACCAGTACCTATCCTGGAGAGGTTCTGTTTTCCATACTAATAGCAATTTCTGGGCTCCTACTCTTTGCACTTCTGATTGGAAATATGCAGGTGAGTTTAATACTACACTTAATAACCACTTCTTCAGATAATCATTTTTGGGATGCGCATGAGGACGCTCATGTTAGTCAGTATTATTACATATAAGTGCTGAAACATATTTGGATATTCTTTTTCTGATAATTAAAGCAAAATAGTAATTGGAATTGCTCCTATATCTCATTTTTTGAGAATAACAATGCTTGACAACTAGTTGTTGGCACAAATGGACGAAGCATATGCATTTTAAAGTTTTCTTTTTAAAGGAAAGTGGAACTATGAATATAATTGTGGAAACAGTTTAAATTTTGTATGCAGATCTTATGTTTTTAAGGAAGTACAAATATTTTACAATAACGCTGACCTTTAAGGTATCCTGTGATTGCAATAGACATACTTCCAGTCTCTTACAGTTCGTGTTGAAGAGATGAGAATCAAAAGGCGTGATTCTGAACAGTGGATGCATCATCTCTTACTGCCACAGGATCTGAGGGAAAGAGTTAGACGCTATGACCAGTATAAGTGGTTAGAAGCACGAGGAGTAGATGAAGAGAGCTTGGTCCAGAGTTTACCAAAAGATCTCAGGAGGGATATCAAACGACATCTTTGTTTGAATTTGGTGAGAAGGGTAAGTATATAGAAGTAATTATGTTATAACTTGAATCACCAATAGGATATCTAGCATTCTTTCATTTGTCTTAAGCCTATAGAGCATTCTGTTCATTTTTTAAATAAAAAATTCCTTTGCCATTTAATCTCAATAGCACTTTTAACATCAGTCTTGTATCCTGCCAGTGTCCTATCTTGCTGATGTTTATTCAAAGAGTGTGAATTCTATATGATGGTGTAGACAGGTTCCTTTGTTTGCCAATATGGATGAGCGGTTACTTGATGCCATCTGTGAGCGATTGAAGCCCAGTTTATACACAGAGAGAACCTACATTGTTCGGAAAGGCGACCCGGTGGATGAGATGCTCTTTATCATTCGTGGGCGCCTGGAGAGTGTCACTACAGAAGGTGGAAGGAGTGGATTTTTCAACCGAGGTCTACTGAAAGAAGGGGACTTCTGTGGAGAGGAGCTTCTAACTTGGGCACTGGACCCTAAAGCTGGTTCCAACTTACCATCATCAACTCGGACAGTGAAGGCTTTAACTGAGGTGGAAGCCTTTGCCTTGGAAGCAGAGGAGTTGAAGTTTGTTGCCTTCATAGCAGTCAGTTTAGGCGCCTTCATAGCAGGCAGGTTCAGCACACCTTCCGTTTCTACTCACAGCAGTGGAGGACCTGGGCTGCCTGCTTTATCCAGGCTGCTTGGCGACGGAATCTCAAGAGGAGAGCTGCAGAACGTCATCGTCAAGAAGAGGCAGAAGAAGAAGAAGAAGAAGAAGAAGAAGAGAAAGCATTACATTATGGTAAAGAATATGATGATGTAAGGGCATTAGTTTCGCGAAGTGATAGTACATCTAGGCTTGATGCAACTATCTTAGCATCCCGATTTGCAGCTAATGCCCTTCGTGGTCATAGGCTTCGGAACCCAAGTGCTAGAGGCTTGGTGAAACTGCAGAAGCCCCCGGAACCTGATTTCACAAATTATGATTCAGAGAATTAGTTTGTTTATTTTGAGATTTTGAAAACCAAGGAGCTGATGTTGCTAGCTCTTGCTGTATACTACGGATATTGCTCATTCCCGGTTGCAAAACAGTATTGTTCAACTTATTCTAGGTGATGACAAAGAGTGAAATTTGTTTCCTGAAAGGCGGATTGGTGCAGGTCTCTGTATGGTCTGAGTGGCAGACCATTAACTCTCTTCTTCTTCTTGATGACCCATTAGACTCAATGGTCCTTTCCTGGCAAAGGTTCGACTACTTATAAAAGGCTTTATTCCATATAAAGAGACTCATAGCAAAACATGGCTAGAAGGATAGGACCAACACCTGGTCTTTGCCATGACTTGCATGTGTTTAGTTTATTTGTTTTGTAAAAAGTATCTCAAAATTTGAATGCAAGAAATTTGTGACATCAAAAAGCTGCTCTACACGAGTTAGTTGAAAGTTTCAACAGGGATTCTTCATATTCTTGAATAGAAGTTTCCAGTTCTTTAATTTTAAGGCGACATCACCAAGGTTAACTTTGGGACAAAAGGAATATATGTTTACTATCTAAATATCATACAAAAAAGTTGTGAATACATATATATTTTTTCAAGGTGCAATAATTTATTGAGAATCAATTCTTAAGAATTGTTCTTTAGTTGGAAATTGTGTTACACGTACTGTTTTGGATTTCCTGAATCATGGGATCATCCCCCAAAATTTAATGAAACTCATGTTATTCTCATTCCCAAAGTGAAAAATCCAACGAAGATTACCCAATACAGACCTATTAGCCTTAGCAATGTTATTGTAGGATTGCTTCTAAGGTCCTTGCTAATAGATTAAAAAAATTTCTACCACATATTATTAGTGAGAACCAAAGTGCTTTTATGTCTTAGCATCTTATCACAAATAATTTTCTCATTGCCTTTGAAACAATGCACCATATAAGCCAGAAAAAGAATGGAAATGTGGGGGAGATGGCCCTTAAATTAGACATGAGTAAGGCTTATGATAGGGTCGAATAGGATTGTCTAGAAAAAATAATGATCAAGATGGGCTTTCATACACAGTAGGTTGACATAATGATGAGGTGTGTTCGCTCTGTCACTTATTCAATCAAAATTAATGGCCAACCCCGAGGTGTCATTACTCCTACTAGGGGATTACGCCAAAGGGATCCCCTCTCCCCTTATCTTTTCTTGTTTTGTGCAAGAGGTCTTTTAGCCCTTATAAGAAAATCAGTGAAACTTGGAACTATAAAGGGAATTGCTGCATGTGCCAGAGGACCATCAATCTCACGCTTGTTCTTTGCTGATGACTGTATAATTTTTTGTAAAACCACGGGTGAAGAAAGTTCTAACTTGATTGGTATCTTGGAAAAATATGAGAAAGCTTTAGGCCAACAACTGAACCGAGAAAAGACTTCTCTCTTCTTCAGTCATAACACACCACAAAATTTGCAAGATGAGATCAAGCATAGATTTGGGGTGGAGAACATTAAGCAACATGAGAAGTACCTTAGGCTTTCATCACTAGTAGGAAAAAATAAGTGTAACATGTTCCAACAATTAATTGAGAGGTTGGATAATAAACTTTCATGTTGGAAAGAGAAGTTGTTATCCAATGCAGGAAAAGAGATCTTGATCAAGACTGTGGCACAAGCGATGCCAAAATATACTATGAGTGTCTTTAAACTCTCTAATGATCTTTGTGATGAGATGACTAGTATCGTACGTAAATTTTGGTGGGGGTAAACAAATGAGAAAAACGAAATGGCCTAGTTGAGCTAGGACAAGATGTGTCTACCAAAGGAAGAGGGTGGTTTGGGTTTTCGCGATCTTAAAGCCTTCAACCTTTCCCTTTAGGCAAAACAAGGCTGGAGATTGCAAACTAACACTACCTCACTGGTCCATAAAGTCTTCAAGGCACGATACTTTCCTGATGGGATTTCCTTTCGGCTGAATTAGGCAACCATTCCTCTTTCACTTGGCATAGTATCTTGGTAGCCCAGAAAATTGTTTAGAAAGGGCATCGATGGTAGGTGGGGAATGGACAATCACTACATATTTGGAGGGATAAATGGCTTACTAAACCATCTACTTTCAAACTCACATCCAACCCGCCCAATGTCCCACATGATGCAAAGGTTTCCCTACTCATTAACCCACATACACGGGCTTGGAGAGCTGATATGGTTCAACAATTTTTCTCCCTAACAGATGCCTCTGCAATTCTAAGCATTCCCCTTAGCATTCGACTTCCTTGTGATCGAATGGTCTGAGCATTTACCCCAAAAGGGAACTTCACGGTGCATAGTGCTTACAAATTAGCCTTGGAGATGGTGCACGATGGGAATTCTAGGGAAGCATCATACAACCAGAAAAATAAACTGTTTTGGAAAACCATATGGAGGCTCAAAGTTCCAAAGAAAGTTAAGTCCTTTGCATGGTGTGCGAGTATAAATACCATACCAACAAAAGCCAACTTATGTCATCGGAAAGTGATTGATAATCCTACTTATGGGGCATGTGGTTTGGGGGCTGAAAGTAGCGAGCATGTACTATGGGATTGTGAAAAAGCGCAAGATATTTGGAAGCTTTCTAGTATTCCCTTTGAAGTATGTGGGGCCAATTTTCCAGAATTTGTGGATTTTTTATGGCACTTGAAGTTTGGGCAAAGAGTAGGGGATGACTTGCTAGAGCTTGTCATTATGGTGGCTTGGTGTTTATGGTTCAACCGTAATGAAGTCAGACTTGGTAAGGCAAGACTACAAGGTCTAGCTATTCTGCAGAAGGCACGATACATACTGGATGAGTTCCAAACTGCAAATCTAAAGCTATCCCAGACCAGTCTAAAAGAAGAGGTAAGATGGGAGCCCCCAAGTGACCTGTGGTACAAAATAAATAGTGATGTTGTAATCTTTGAAAGCACCAGTTCTATTGGAGTAGGAGCTATCATTCGAGACCATGATGGACAAGTCGAAATAGCTCTTAGCAAGGCACTTTTGGTACCTCTGGGGTCACTGGAGGCTTGAGGCAAAGGCACTAGAGGAGAGCATTTTATTTGCCTAGGATGTGAGTGTTCGGGATGTTATTTTTTAGAGTGACTCCAAAATTGTTTGTGATGCAGTAACTAGATGTAGTGAACCACCATCAGCAATAAGCACTCTAATTGAGGGGATTAGACTGAAACTGCAAGACTTCTAGAAGGCAAGGGTATCACATGTTCTTTGTCAGGGCAATCGCCCTGCTCATTTATTGGCACAATATGCTAGGCATGTTGTTGGTTATGTAACTTGGATAGAGGAAACTACTTATATAGTTCAATCTGTTGTGACTCATGATGTAATGTTGTTGTCTTCATCTTAATAAAGGTTACCATCTTCTTATAAAAAATTAAAAAAAAAAAATCTTAAGAAAATTTGTTTTGCCTTTTTCATCTTGATGATAGAGATTTTTTTTTTTTTTGAATTATTATTATAGCGTATATATGTAATAAGGAAAAACTTTCTTAAGAACCTTCTTTTTCTTTTCTTTTTTAAGAAACAATACAAAACTTTCATTCAAAAATTATCCCTACTTGGCAAGAAGAACATCATAAAAGTGTGAAGAAACATCCTCCATCCACACTAAATAATCACTAACATGTCTGGCAATGTTTAGCTCAGTTATAAGTCATTGCCTAATCTTACAAAATTTTGAAGGGAAAAAGATATGGAGAAAATATCCATCCTAAACAACATTTTACTTACAAAATTTTGTGCCTAACATCAAAAATAATTAGAAATTGACAATTGTTCATGAAAACAAACTTTTCTAAAATCAAGAGTTCAAGACCTTCTCACCGTAGCAATATATATAAATAAAATTTTTTACCTATCTAAAAATTTATAAATCAAGGAAAATAAAATGAAATAAAACTTTTAGGACCCAAAACCCAATTAAACAAGATTCAAATAATAATAATAATAATAATAATCTAAACTCTCTCCCTAATATCCAAAATAGAGAAAAGGTATCTAGAAAATTTATTTAAAAAATAAAAATAAAAAGAGATTAAAACCATAAGAGATTGAATTTATAATAATCAGTTGCTCAAGTGATTGTTAGATACATTCATATTTATAGTAAAAAATAATAAATATTGTCGATGCCTCGCGGCGGTTCGACCACCCATCGCAGCAACACTCACGCATGCCTAAAGCATACAGGTTCGAGAGCTCAAGTGCTGTGGAGGAGGGTATACCTCTGGTGTGTGATTGGAAAATGAGTCAATTTTAATGGAGTTACCAAAAGTAAGTGAAGTCACCACTAATCATTAGCTTTATTTGCTGCATCGCACGGGTTAGCAATTAGTTTAAAATAAAGTTGAGACAAAAAGTCATGTGGGACCCACAAATAATGCATAAAATAAACAACAAAAAACTAGTTTATAACTTGATCATTTTTGCATCATTCATTCTTCTTGCATCTAGTTTGTAAGTCATTTAATTATTATACCGATTTCTTCTTATATACAAAATTTATTTATTATTTTTGCCTATTAAATTTGTTTGTTTTTTTATTTATGATTAGGTACGTATATTATTATTGTTAGCATAATCACAAAAATAAATTTTTTTTGAAATATATCCAACAAAAAAAATTCTCTTTCCATAGCTGTTTATTTCTTTTTTAGGTAATAATAATATAAATAAGATATTTCGTAAATACTAATCTTAAGTTACTTTTTCATCTATCTCAAAAAAAAATATATATATATATATATATATTTTTCATATTTCATAACCAAAACGAATAAATAGAATTGTTATTCTATAACATCATATTTCACAACCAAAAGTAGTTCACTCGTGCAAACTACTTTTCTAACGGGTAGAAGAGTATGAGTAACTGAAAACATCTTGCTCAAAAGCTTATCTGTTCCCTAAAAAACCGTAAAGGTAAAGAAGGATATATGACTGTTAAAATAGAATTGAACAGTTTTAGAAAATTCTACAATGCAACAAAAAACGGAGAAAATGTGCTTTTCATGATCTTTGTGCATAGGAACAGATTAGTGTGTGCAGCGGTTCATAATTTTCTCCCAAAAAAAAATTAATTTACCATTATTTTTAACCATTTCTCAATTAAAATAAAAATTATAGAAAATTATATACTTTTATCCAAAATCTGAAATTAAAAAAAAAAAACAAAAATAATGTTGTGCTCTCTATGTATAGGAACATAAAGTGTAGCAAACCATATTTTTCTAATTTTCGATAATTGTTAATCTCTTATCAAGAATATTAAACAACTAAAAAAATTTAAAATGACGGCCTAAACATCTGTAAAAATGTTATTTTAATGTTTTATAAGTACGAGAACTGATTAGAATAACTTTCCAAAATTCAGTATTTTTTCGTAATTTTCCTCAAATTATTAATTAATTACAAAAACTAATAATAAGTTTAGATGTGGTGATTATGTAACCTCATTCTTAAAGTTTAAAAAAAAAAAAAAAAAAAAAAAAAAAAAAAAAAGGAGGAATAAACCTGGAAAATGTCAAGAAAGCTTATGATAAGAAAGATTTCAAGTTTGAACCCAGTAGTACAATAATATCAGTAAGTCGAGGAACTTATCCAAATCAAATCTCATAAAATGAAAAACATGATTTGAAATTTAATTTTTTATTTCTTTCTTTATACTTTGCTCTTGGAAAGTCTATCTCAATCAAACAAGATACAAAAAATTAGATTTCTTCCAGATCTACAAGAGTTGAACACCACCCTCCCCCCAAAAAAAAGAAATCATATTAAAAAAATATATACAATACAGTGAGAACTAACTTTAAAGAAAAAGGGGGAAGGGGGGGGTGGTGGTGTTGGTGGAATGGGAAGAAAAGAAGCAGAAGCTTATAATTGTGAGATTGTGTGCCACTGATCCGTTGGAACTTCAATAAGATTGTGTGCCCCTGATCCGTTGGCACTTCAACAACTATCTCTTTCAATAAATTTCTGCAACTGTTTATGCTGCTTAACTGCGCCATGCGGAAGACGCTTCCATTTCAACTTCTTCTTCCCACCAAGTGGCAGCCTATAACATTAGAACATATAACTAAGATATTTTCTAGTCACCATTTTTCACTGCAATTGTATATGTTACAAGTTCATTTCGCTACAAATTCTCCAAATTTAAATTTTGGCTCAATTATAAATTACATCCTCTAAATTTTGGTCAGTTTTTCCTAGAGTCAAATACCTTAAGTCCATAACTAATGCAACCAAAATTCTCAAAGGGATTGAGAATCAATAAGAAAGGAAAAATAAAATAAGCTTAGGATCAGTACTTAAGGTTGCTTGATGTTAGCACCAACCAGGGATAGAAAAACTAAGAATCAACAACTAGAGTCCCCTAAAATCAGCACCCAGACATTGGAAAAATTCCCATAGAAATTTTATTCATCATAAACTTGTCTTCATAGGAATACAATAGCACCCTTGCATAGACTACTAGGACTAAATTCTAACCCTAATTAACTTGAGTCAAAGCCCAATTATTGAATTACAAAAATAACCTTAATTCTAGGAAATTAATAAAATACTAATAGCCTAATAAGCTAATAAGATTGAAATAAAATCCAATGGATCAATAATGAAAATACAATTGACTTCTAAAATTAAATAATACAAAAACAAATTATAAATGTCTTCACACTCCCTGCATCAATAACTTTACTTTAATTCAGTTATGTCTGGTAAATTCATTTACACCCAATCACATTTGATAACTTAGAAGCTAAGGCCATTTGGCATAGAAGATATTCAAGTGCAACATCTCAATCCTGGACAGATAAGTAGGGGATATTTGCAACATAGCATGATTTGAGGAAACTATTTTGTTAGTAAGCACACCTCTTTAAAACTATTTAGGAATCTAGCATATCGAGCCTATAAGGCTCAAGTTAAGTGAAGCTAATGTGGACAAGTAATCCACGTGGAACTTGAGAGGCTCAAGTTTCATAAAGTGTAGGAGAGGAAAAACCAGAAACAGAAGAAGGAAAAGAAGAAGAACCAGAAGAAGCAAAAACCCACAGGAAGAAGAAGAAGAAGAAGAATAAGAATCCACCAAACCCACCAACGATTACACACAAAACCCCAAAATCATCACTGACCCACCTTTCAATTCCACAAAATTAACCTAAATCAAACTAGACCCACCTAGTTTTTCACCATGAAATCCCCAAACCCACAGAAGATCTAAAGAGGAACCCACAAGAAGAAGAAGAAGAAGAAGAAGAAAGAATCCAAACCTAGCAAAAACCCAAATTTCTAGAATGCACGGGTGCGGCTCCAGGGCCGCCGCACTTGACACTCAGCAAAACCCAAATTTTTCTTTATGGAATTCTCCACACCAGCGGTGCCAACTAACAAACTCGAGATGTATTTTCCCAAATAGTTTAAGAAATGTAGAACTAATGAAATTGTTATAAAATAATGCTAAAGCAAAAAAAAAAAAAAAAATTCAATGAGTATATGATTGTGAAGAACAAGATGCATGACAATGCACATATCAGAACACAAAAACAATTTAGTGATTAGGTCGACAAGCTTTCAAAGAGACACAGAAGGATGATGAAGGTAGAGTATGACAGAGCAAACCGAATGATTGCACATTATGGATGGACGAGTGGTTTTTACACTATATTACCTATAATTTGTTTTATCCTACACTTGGATTATAGCAGATTAGAATATAGTAACTTGATTGGATAGCAGAACGGGTATCACATCTAAGTCATTCTGTGAAAAGAAAGGGCTACCAAATCATAATAATTAAATCCATACTTCGTAGCACAACTAGAAAAACCTGACTGATGAAGATATTATAGAAAGGAAGAAAAGATAATGAGAGGAACCTTGTAGCCTCTGCGAAGAAATTCTAGTGAGCTTCCTTCTTCCTCTTGAGTCCCAGCACTCTCAACAGTTCTTCTTTGGTCTAGAGCACACCAAATAATTAGTCCAAAAGCATATTCAAGTTTATAACAACCAAAAGAAGAACTGGGGCGTAAGGTTTAAAAGAAATATATACTTCACCCAGCGTGAAACGTGTACACTCTCAGCTATGAGGCATAAGAACCATCCGCTTGTTTAAGCATTACCTGCCAAGGCCCTGCACCAATTCTAAAAAGTATAAGGGGCTCAGCACCATATGCTGATCAGGGACAAGTGGATTGTAAAAAAACAAAGGACTTTTTCAGAAAAAATGAGCAGGTGCAGTAAATAGGGCTTAACAATCACCAGTAAGCTGTGGTGGGGACTTAACATGCTGGATGATTGGTGTTACGGAATTAGACTGCATCCTTGACTCTATGATTGAATTGAGTCTTAGAGTGCAGTTTCTGTTTGATTAAGCTGAAAAAGAACAATCTATTTGTTTTTAATTTTCAAAGTAGCTTTCTTTTAACCCCATTTAGGTGCCTCCTATCAAGAAAAAGATGAGAGAGAGTCACTTGAGATGGTTTAGTATATACAAAGGAGAACAATTAATGCCCAATGAGGAAGACTGATTTAATTCATGTCAAGTGAACAAAAAGAGATAGAGGTAAACTTAAAATAACACATAGAAGTAGTAATAAAGGAATATGTCAATAGGAGGTGACAGATATGATTTTGGAGGAGATAGAATGGTGGAGAAGAATATATGTGGTGACCCCAATTGGTCTGTTGAGGATCCATAGTCAACCCCTATAGCTTTGGACAAAGGCTTTGTTATTGTTTGGTTGAGTGATCCAATGGTGTAGGGAGCCATGCAGCACAACTTACCCAACCAAGCAATGGCATTTAGAACCATGGGATAATCTCATTGGATCTGATTTTTAGGATATTTATATTTTGGTTTTGATATTTTTAGGTTAATTGATTAAATTTACAAAGATCCAAGACTAAGAGATTTAAGCAAATCAGAATAGATTTCTTAAGTCATCCACTAATTTATAATCATAATCGGCTTAATTAAGCCATAATCTCAACTAACAGAGGTCAGCTACATGTATCCTTTATTAGGGAATCCCTCGCCCTAACTCTTATACCAATAGGATCTATAAGGATTTATATTCATAAGATACGAAAAAAAAAATTACATAACTGACAACCGACTATAACCTCCCTCCTCTATCTTGTCTTGGGACTACCCATGCAAAAGAATATGATTATCATAAAGTACTTCCTAGTGGATTCTATGAAGTTCTTGTTCTTAGCTTCAACCTTTTTTCTCACCACCATTCACACATAACCATGTGACTTAATGCTACACCAACATGATGGCGCGGTCTTCTTAGCAATCAAATAAAAAACTAATATATCAGACATATGTACTACCCCTGCTTAGCACAAAGTGAAAATGTAGTTCTCAAGAAATGCAAGAGTGGATCAGCATCACAAGAATATTATTTTTCTCCCAAACTACTGAAAATGTCAAAGGAACTCTGAGTTCACAAAAATTTCTTTTATAGACATCTTTTCCGCAGCTTTCTTTTCATTTTGTTCTCATCAAGAACTCATTCAACATTAGATGCTGTTAGACATAAGCTCCAATTGACACAAAAACAGTCATGGAACCTAGAAGGCAGAAGTGAAGTACTGAAACAGTACATAATATTAATGGCTAGTTTTAATTCTCAAGGGGAAAATTTAAATACCAGGGTATTGGCGAAACAGCGGTCCATTGTAATTCACAATGTAAGGTGCTACTGCTACTGTCTTCAAATTAAGAATCAAATGTTTACATAAAACTTAGATTAAAAAACAATTAATGAATATAGAAGGTTGACAAAAGAAGACGTACTTTTGAGTACTCTCTGATTCAATGTAGAACACTGGAATGAATTGAAGACTAGATGAGAATGAATCTGACGTAGAGAAATCGGATAGATGCAAATCGTATTCTAGTTGGAATACTCGCATCACGAAGAGAGCGCCTCAATGTCAGCACTGCCATGACGATAATTACATTCATGCATTTCATATTAACAAATGAACTGACATTGCAGTATTCATATGTAAGACATGATATTAGCATAAATTGAGAGAGAAATCGGTAATGCAAATCTTTGTTGAAATCCAGAAGCCCAAGTCAGCACTGCAAGTTACAGCTTTCATTTAACAATGAAACTTGAATTCAGTAATAACAGAATTAGTGACCATTAAAGCTCAAGAAGGCACAATATACCGCAATGTGTCAAGTTCCAGACTGAATAGAAGCGTAGGAGTTGATTGAGCAAATTTTGCCTGCACATCAAAATAGAGGGGAAAGGAACAGAAACCGCAGCTCCAAATGCTTTTGCAAAATGAATAATGTCTAAATGGTTATGATCAAATTTCTAAAGCATTACTCCTAAACTTGGTGACAATATGATGCTGTCAGACTACAGTCAAAGTGCAGATAGTAATTCAGTGTACTAAATCTCTATGTTATGGTGAAAAATACCCAATCATTGTGTCACTCCCGCAGATTAGCACTGTAAAAGTCAGCATGGAATCATTACCCTATGTTTGGAATGGAAGATGGGGAAAGAGAAGAGAAGAAGGGAAGGTGACTGGAATATACTAAACTTTAGTTTATTCTTGTAAATTCTATTAAAAATAATCTTGAAATAGGTCGGCAGATTTATGTTACAGAAGTAAACCTGTTCAAACATATATTTACACCTCAATTGACATGAAAACATGTATCTGTGTAATTATGTTTTTTACGAAGTTCTTCAAATTTTACAGTCATTGTCAATGTCCAATAATGTATAGCGTTTAACTCATTAAAGACATATACAGAAGTTACTAGTTACTAAACTTTTTTTTTTTTTTGGTTAAATTACCGATTACTAATCTAACTCTTTAAAAGAATATGACAAATGACATTAGATATAAGGTTTATGAAAAAAATATATTTAGAAGCTGTCATGTACACAAAATCAACAGAGTATGAATCAAGTTGTGATGGTATAGTTAATACAAGGATCAAGTAAAAGACCAAAATGAATAGAGATGTTATGGACAGGTGGATAGAGGTACGCTTATGATTTTTTTTTTTTTTTTTCCCTTTTCCCTTGATGCTAGGATCCAGTTATGTGTATCCATAAAGTGATATTGAAATCAAGTTTGCATGCCAAAGATTCAAAATTCGGTGAGAAAATTTCCATGAGTAAAGATGCCATACCACATACTTCTCAATGGTTGCAAGTTCTCGTGTGCTACAATTAATAAATATATACAGTGATGGAGGCTCATTGGACTGCCAACGACCTGCATTTGTAAGAGATGCCAGATGGAAAGCTAACCTATTCATACGCGTGATGTACAAACAATGCAATTAACATGGCCTCATAAAAATATTACATATGATGCATAGGACTCAAAACAACAAATTGCATCTTATTAAATTAACAAGACTAATGCTAAAGGTATAACAGCAAAGAGTTTTGAAGATTATAGCTAATCGTATCTTTTCAAATCAGAACTTAAATTTCCTTTTTCTTGATATCCCGTTGTTTTGCAGATATTGATTAATATATTTTCAAAAGAGACAAACTCATGTAAGCATAAGTTCCAAGTTTTCTTTTATGGTATAGCATTAATGGTAGAAAGGGTTCAGAAGCAGTCCATTAGTAAAAACCTTTCAAAATAATTGGGCCCATTGAATTCTTTACATCATTTGATTGTACAGAACCAACCTTCATTGTCATCTTCAAAATAAAATTTTTCTTCTCAAAAAAAAAAAATCTTCAAAATAAAAATCAAGTGTGTTCCTTATAGATCTGAAGAATGTGCTGACAGAGTGACAGGACCACCAGGGATGTCATCCAGGGAACCTATGGTTATAGCATCAATCTGAAGCAAGAAAGAATAAATATATTAAAATTAAATAAGTTTCCAGGGAATTTAAAATATAGATAAAACTTATAATAAATTGTACTGTCTAACTAACCAAATTAAGAAAAATAATCACTTCCTAAATGAATATTTAACTTATAACTAAATTGGTAATATGTATTAAATTTTTACTTTTCTTGGTTATATGTTTGTTACTTTCTTATGTTAAAAATTTAAATATATGTATCACTATTTGTGAATCAAATTTCTTCTTTTGTTATAATTTTTTGGTAGACTTTCTTGATCACCAAACCCATATCCAGACCCCAGGCTAAGGCAAGACTAGTGAGCACCTTCGTGATGGAGTTAGCACCAATTTTTAACTATAAAAAACAGCCCTAAAGAACAATTGATCCTGCCAAAATACAGCAGCATAGCAAAAGAACTGGTAACTTCATTATGAGTTATTTCTTTACCGAGTCAAGAGCTGCTTTGAAAAGCTGAGAGGCCCTCCGCTTTTCTGGCTTATCAGGAAACACCTAAAATCAGAAACAAAATGTCAACATTTTTTTAACCAATTCAAAGATATACATGCCCTATGAAATGAAGTCCCTTTCTTACAATGCAAGCTCTAGTTTCCTTTCTTTCTTGAAGCTTCTTCACGACAGCCAAGGCTAGTTGAATGATGGCATCAATGAACTCATCTGAAGATCCCTTTTACATATTTAGGAATTTGCGAAAATCATGTATTACGTATTCAGATTAATTTGTTTAATTTATTCACAAGACATATTGTGTCTAATAATAAGATTTCATCAAAGAATAACATTAATAGTGGCCTATTATATAGAATAATTTTGAATTTTTTTTTTTTAATACAATTGATTCTCCCAACATTGAGATACTGAAATAAAAACAAAAATTTAGAAGTAATCTCTACGAAAAAACAAGAGAGCAATTCACAAATAGTTTAAGAAAACATATTTTCAGTAAAGTGACTTCAAACTGCACCTTTTTAAAGTAGAGAAAGGTGTTTGGAAGGTTAAGGCTCCTCGGCGTGTTTTTTTCTTTGTGTGGATTGTTGTATGGGATAATATCCTTACAAGTGACAATTTAAGGGGTAGAGGGATGGATTTTGTTGACTAGTGTATTATGTGCCATTGTAATAGGGAGACGGTGGATCATTTGCTACTTCATTGTGGTAAGGCTTTTCGGTTGTGGAGTTTGGTGTCTAGATCTTTTGGGATTTCTTAGGTCTTGTCAAGATCGGCTGTGGATACTCTCTCTGGTTGGTAGAATTGGCCTGGAAAGCATTCGTCTAGCATTTGGAATTTAGCTCTGTTAGGTTCTAAGGATTTAGGATCTAAAATGTATTAGAACTTCAATGTGTAATGTTGGCAAATCATGATCAAAATTTAGAGTCTAGAATTAGGCTGCTCAAAGTATGTTTATTGTGAAGTTGGAATCGAATAATTGCAAAAAATTACTATTCACTTTCTGCAAGGCTCGATCAATCAAAAATTAGACTTGATCGATCAAAACTCGTGCAGATTGTTTTTTTGCAAAATTTTCCAACTCAGCCCAAGCCCATATGACGTGTAGGATTTTATGTTTTGTTTTAAGTATAAAAGGAAAAACCCTAGCCACATTTTGAAGTTGTTGTTTATGCTATGTGTGTGAATCTCTTGTGAGATCTAGAGGTGTTTGCCTTCATACATACTTAAGGTTATCAAGATCAAGATTGATGTCGAGAGCTTGGTGATCGCTTCAATTGCTGCATAAAGAGCTTAAAGAAAAACATAAGTGGGAGTACTTGTGGTTGCTGTGAATCTAAAAAAGAAGCAGTTTGTGGACTCGGAGTTGTCACATGGTCGTGGTAGTAAGTTTTCTACTCGAGGTAGCAATAAGATGTTAGTGGTCTAAGTCGCTATTGTAAAACTTCAATTCTTTCATAGTAGATCTGTTTTACCTTGAGGATAGCTAGGATAAATCCTCCCTAGGTTTTCTCCAGTTTGGTTTTCCTAGATTATCATATCGTTGTGTTCTTTATTTTCTACATTATTTACATGATATGATTTTCTTGTGTTAAACTAGATTTGAATAATTTACCTAAGTTAATCACTTGGCTAAATAACTAGGTTAATCTGTTTGTGTTTAAGGGGTGTAAAAACGTACAAGCTCTATCGTGCTTAATGTGGTGTCTTTGGAGGGATTGAAATTGGAGGACGTTTGAAGACATGGAAAGTTCGGATGACCAGCTATTGGCTTCTTTCAGTGGCTCTCTGTTTGACTGGTTTAGGGCTTAGGGACTCACCACTAGTGATTCTCTCACTATGTTCCTTAGCTCTCTCCTTTGTAATTAGTATAATTTCTTTTTCTCTTTTTTTTTTCCTTTTTTTTTCTTCTTCTTTCTTCTTTATCTTTTCTCTCTATAATTTTCTCTCTGCCTTATGTTTTTCTGCATAAGGTAGTGTTCTTGAATATATATCTTTATTACTTATCAAAAAAAAAAAAAAGTAGAGCTTTTTTTTACACTTTATCAAACTTCCTTAATTGTTAAAAGAAAAAGAAAAAAAGAAAAAAAGAAACCTGAAAAACATGTTGTACCAAAGTGAGATGCATTAGAATGAGGATGTACCTTATAGGAAGAAAAGTTGCTAGGCAAGGGCCTGTCCACACAACCAAGTCCAAGAAAAATAAGAGCAAATAAAATAAATCAAATGTTAGCATAGATAATGGTCAGAAAACCTGTACAATAAGCTGGAAAGCATAAGTATATATATATATATATATTACTAATGATATCCTTGCCCGAGCCTTTGAATTTCTTCACTGTGCTTGTAGTCCCTTGGTTGCCAAACGTTTAATTTTGAAGAATATCCGATGGGAAAAGCCCAGGAATGGATGGATGAAACTTAACACCGATGGCTCATCCCTTGGAAATCCTGGTCTAGCTGGAGCTGGAGGCCTAATTAGAGATGGAAATGGGAGTTAGGTGGTTGGGTTTGCAAGGAAAATTGGAGTGGCTAGTAGTTTGTTGGCTAAATTATGGGCTCTTCGGGATGGGTTGCTGCTATGTTTGCAATTTCATGTTCAAGCAATTAGTATTGAAATGGATGCTAAAGCTATAGTAGATGCCTTCTCCCATCAAGCTAATTCTAACACTATTATCTCTTCTCTTATGAATGATTGCAGGCAATTGATTATCCAGATTCCACAATCGAGTTTTAAACACATATACAGAGAAGCAAACAGATGCGTGGACTTCCTAGCTAGATCAGGACCCTCTTTTGATATAGACTTTGCTGTTTTTCCAGTCCACCAGTGGACCTTATTTCTATTTTGGAGGTTGATTGTTGTGGTTTGTTCTTTAACAGGCTGTTGAGGACCAAAATTTCACAAGAAAGTCCATTCCATGAATAGTAAGGAAAGACCATGGATCTTAACAAAAGAAGGCCCAATTAATGAAGTTAGGAAGGACCATGAAGGCCCAAAATTCCCAAAAAAAGAAAAAGAAAAAAAGAAAAAGAAAGAAATAATAATAATAAAAAGAAGAAAAAGGACCTAGACTTGGTCAGGCTAGAGGATATACAACAAGAAGAATCAACATCAAAACCAAGATGTATGTTCAAATTTCCAGCAAAAAAGCCATTAAAAATCCAGCAAAAACTAGGTATTATCTTTGTAACCCATGGTCCATGCCCGTGGGATCCTGAGTGGATAGTAAGGGAGGAATGGTTTGGTTGGTAGGAGAGTGATTTTTGGTGAAAGGAGGATCCCAAAGGTTTCGCTTGGTTCATATATTTTCTTGAAATGCATGAACCAATGGAAAACTCAGTTCCCCCATGTGCATGACACCCCTCCATGATTTTCTCTCAATTGTCATTTTCAACAAAGCTGTCACAATACACTGAGCAGCCCACCCATTCCTTTGACTTTCCAAGAGGGAATATTTCATTTATAGCTAAAGCCAAATGCCCATTTTGAGTTATAATTGCCTAAATATGCTAAACCTCTACCTAATGCACCTTTTCAGGTTCCAGAGGACATGATTTTACCCAGCAGACCTGGGACGTCCTCATCCAGATACCAGACCAGGTTTGCTATAAAAAGAACACTAAGGCATAGCAGAAAAAGGGGGGGGGGGATTCAGAGGAGAGAAAAACGGGGATTTTGGGGAAGAGTTCAGAGGTTCAAAACATATATTCTTAGAGTTTTAAAAGCCTAGCAAGGAAGAGAAAGAAACAAACAAAATAAGAGAGCCAAGGTGGAGGAATTTGTCCCATATCCTGGAGATCATTCAAAATATCACTTAACCTCCAAAGAAATATATGCCAAAACATGCACACATCAGATATTACTCTCTCCCACAAAAATCCTCCTCACCTAACTATCTTGGAAGGCAATGCCTAAGCAAAGCCACTTGGACTTGAGTTTCAAATCCCACAAGTCTTGTGCAAAAGCACTAAGTCTATGAGAATTGGGGCTAGGATCCTCGTGGCTGAATCATTCTCATGAAATTCATTTATATATATGTATATGTATTAAAATGTATATCCTAATCTAAGAAACTAACAATTATTTGAAGATATGTCTATTGTACAGTGTGTTCTTATGCAGGACTTATAGAGGTAAAGGGAAATGACAAAACTCTATTGCATAATAAGCATAGAGAAAGATCATATAGTTCAGAGAATCAGCATTCTGGGATTACAGGCCTAGTACGTCCGGGGTACCACGACAGTACGCCTAGGGTACCAAGTGAAGGAATTCTTTTAAATGTTCACACAATAAAAGATAAGCCTTAAATACTCTATTTCAATCTCCTTCTCATTGTGAATATTATGAATACTTATTTTACTTATTTCGTAAGAGTAAATGGTCATTTTATGACACTAAAACACTTATAATAGTATTTTATTGCTTAGGAGGAATTGCATTTGTGTCTTGAGGAGATTTATGTGACTTGCGCACAACTTGGTTCGTAATCAGCCCCTATTTAGTCGCGGTGAACCAACCCAATCCACTAAACAACAAGTAAAGGGCCTAGGATCCTTGTTTCTACTTGGGCCTGTGTGCTAAGAAAAAAGCACTCTCACACAGGCTTTGTCCTGAACCTTGTTTGCTGTTTAGTTTTAATGTTATTTCCTTTTCTACCAATATATATATATATATATTCCAACATTAACCAAACGACATTAAAACTTGAAGGATACAATTTATATAAACGTAAATAACAAAAATAAGAAACACAAAGAAAACCAATAAATAAAAAACCTAAATGTCATGAGTATGTGGTCTAACAAAACACAAATAACGTTCTCAATATTGCAAATTATGAAATGGGTATTTATAGAAATTCATGTCCAAGATAAACTAAAATAAACAAATAAATAAATAAAATTTCAAGACCTGAAGATAAAAACAATTTGAATAGAAAATTTTGAATGAAGTAAGAGAGACAGAGTTGAAATATAAGAGAAGTTATGGGAAATTGATCTCCAAGAGAGTGAAGCTATCCTGAAGTGTTGGGCTTTTGTGGAGCCTAGATGTGTTTGATCCGATTGACGACCCGAATAATGTTGCATGGTTTTTAATGGGAGATTTTTTTAAGCTTAGTCTATGGAGCGGAGGCTTGGACCAACAAGATATAGAAAACACAGTTTTGGTGATTAGGGTTTTTTTGTGGTAGTTTTTTGAGAGAGAGAAAAACCGTACGGCTACACTTTGTATTTTTCCCTGATAATAGTGAAATCCCTGCAATTTTGTAGACATAGGAAAATTGCCGAACCATATAAATACTGCATTGTGCGTGTGATTTTTTTCTTTGGCGTGTGTTTTCTCTATTTTTTGTTTCTCACAGGTTGGGAATTTCGTGTTAGTTCCCTACAAGGTCCACCCTATGCAAAATTTAATTCTAAGAAACTAAGCAGTGAGACAATTTTCCTTACTAGCTCAAATTCATGTCCTAAGTAATGCCCTGATACTCTTTCATACCTCTTATTGTTCGAAAAATTCATATCCAAAAACACTTAATTTCTATAAATGAAGCTCACAATCAAAGAAAAATGTTTAATTTACATGCTTTTACAATAGGTTGATTACAGTTAGTTACGTGTAGCTTTTAAATTTAATTTCAAATTCACCCACTTTCTTGAAGTAATCTTTTTTTCCTTTAGCTTGTGCCAATTGGTTTCTCAAAGTCACAAAAAATAAATTTTCAATTTTTGTTTCTGAAGAGGAGAAATTTGAGATGACAGATCATGTATGAACAGACATAGGGTGGACGGATCAAACAACCATGTATTATCCAACTTATCTTTATGTGGTCTCCAAGAAACCCTAAGTAGAAAATACTTGCGACACACAGTTAACCTTAGTTTATAAAGTCCCAACACGAATAGAATTCTAACACAAGGAGAATTAAGGAATATGTGGGTATTAATAAGGATCTTCCCTATAAGGAAAAGACTTGTTACGCAAGTAAGGGAGTTCGATTCTACACTACTATAAAAACCCATAGGCCCTCAGAAAACAGGTACGCATAATTCACCCCAGCTCTGGCACTCTAGAGTTGTAGAAAGGTTTTCCTGACTTAACCTTCGGAGAGTCTTTGGCCGGTATCACACCGGTTTCTCCTAGGGTTTTCTCTTTTTGATTGTGCAGGGATTGTTTCGAGTGTGCGAGGACTGTGTAGCTCACTGGTGATTTTCTCAGCATCATCAGTTGGCGCTGCTTGTGGGGAAGACAGTAACTTGTAAGCCATAAAAATGCTTCCTGGACAAAGAGTTGCATGGTACTTACTCGCTCGATGGCAACCACCACCAACGTCCAAGAAGATGAGCTGCAACTCACTACCCTAGAAAGGTAGGTCCAAACCCTTACTGCAGTAGTGGAACGCCTCACCAAAAAAAATTGAGACCTAGAGGAGCAGCTGTGTCAGAAGAACGCAGGACACAACACCCAAGAGTAGGACCAAGAAGGTACTAATGCTAAACGAAGAGACCAAAAGGGACAGAAAGGGAGTAATGCCCCAAGCAAACTGGAAAGGCAGGACATGAGCCATCCATCAATCATTGATATGGCTCCACCCCACATTGTGGCAGAGATGCAGATGATGAGAGAACAGATGGATTTTATGATGAACACCCTCAAGGGGCGAGTATCGAGCAACCTCGATGACTTGGTCCACCGAAGGGATTCATCATTCACAACACTCATTACTTCTTTCTCCCTTCCACCAAAGTTTCGCATGCCACAGGTTGAAAACTACGACGGAAACAAGGATCTGCTAGATCACTTGGAATCTTTCAAGGCCTTGATACACCTTTAGGGGGTACTGAACGAAATCATGTGTAGGGCCTTCCCCACCACACTGAAGGGCCCCGCAAGGATCTAGTTTAGCAGGCTGATGCCCAACTCAATAAGCACCTTCAACGAGTTAAGCACCCAGTTCACCTCACACTTCATCGAAGGACACAGGTACAAGAAGTCCACCACATGCCTGATGAACATCAAGCAACGAGAAGAAGAGACGCTGAGGTCTTACATAACCCGCTTTAACAAGGAGTCTCTTTCGATTGACGAAGCGGACGATAAGATACTCATGGCTGCCTTTACAAACGAACTGTGAAATGGTAAGTTCTTGTTTTCCTTATACAAGAACGACCCCAAAACTATGTCGGATGTGCTATACAGGGCAACCAAGTACATGAACGCAGAAGATGCGTTGTTGGCCCGAGAAGACACTCAGCTCGAGAGGGCAAAGGGTATATGGGAAGAGGAGCTGCCAAGTGTTTTATGGGTATACAAGACAATGGTACAAACACCTATAGGAGAAACCCCATTTCGGCTAGCATACAAGAGCGAGGCGGTCATCCCGGCGGAAGTAGGTCTTACAAGCTATAGGGTGGAAAACCATGATGAAAGCAAGCACAATGAAACCATGTGCTTGCAGCTGGACCCAGTGGACAAAGTGCGAGCAACAGCCGAGCAAAGATTAGCACATTACCAGAATCTCATGTCCAAGCACTATAACTCCAAGGTCAAACACCGGGACTTCCAGGTAGGAGATCTTGTCCTAAGGAAGGAAATGGGCACAACAAGAGATGCCTCCCAAGAAATGCTAGGACCTAACTGGGAAGGACCATAAAAAATGCGTCGTGGTATAGGAAAGGGACCTACCATCTGGAAACACTGGACGGACAAAAGCTACATCACCCATGGAATACGGAGCACCTGAAAAGGTACTACTAGTAGACGAGTAGCAACCTCCTCATTGCCAATTTATTTCTTTCTAGTTTTATAGTTAACCTTTTAAAGCCCAATGGCAAGTTCCTTTTTATTCTTAAAGAACAATTTCTACGCATGAACTACCATTATAATAAGAGGAATATTCAGATATGATTGATGTATTTTTCTACAAAAGTTTATTAAGTCCATAAAGTGGACGGTTCATCCCTGATGGATGGATAATTTGTAAAGTCCATAAAATGGACGGTTCATCCCATTGGGACGGATATTTTATTAAGTCCATAAAGTGGACAGTTCATCCCTGAAGGATGGATAATTTTTAGTCCATAAAGTGGACGGATTATCCCTGAAGGATGGATAATTTGTAAAGTCCATAAAATGGATGGGTCATCCCATTGGGACGGATAATTTATTAAGTCCATAAAACGGACGACTCATCTCAGAAGGATGAATAAGTTCCATAAGTGGACGGACCTATTGTTAAATAAGACAAATTGAATAAGTCCATAATATGGACGGATTCATTATTCAATAAAATTTAGTCCATAAAGTGGACGGATATATTGATTAAGTGGATAGTCCGTAAAGTAGACGAACTGAGAGATGATAAGTAGTTCACATAGTGAACGGATCCAACGTAAAGTTGGGTTAATATTAGTCCTCGAAAGGATGGTTCACTAAGCAAGCTGGTTCAAGAGAACTGGTGGAAGGACTCATCCCAGAGGATGACAATTGTTAAGTTTTACAAAAATTAAACACAAAGTCCCAAAAATGACGGGTCCACATAGCATGGGTGAATTACACGCCCTCAAAGAGGACGGGTCTAATATTCATATAGACTTATTTTCAAAATTCCATAAAATGGCCTCTTGTGTCGACGATCAACTCATAGTAGACAGGTTCAAAGACCACTAAGTGGACGGATTTAACAAATCATTGAATTAACGTTATAATACAGTTTCATTAAAAGCATGATAACCAAAATCACATAAAGGATGGGGTTGATTATACGACGAAATCAACATTATAGATCCTCGATGTGGACAGAGTCATTCATAGTTGTAAATTAAACAGATCCATTCATGAAAAATAAAATAGACAAAGTAATTAAGCTGAAACCCATGAAGGGGAGAAGTTTAAGATAACGGTTAAGATAAACATTTAATGTTCTCAAAAACCATTAAAAAAAAACAAAACAAAACAAAAACAAAACTACACAACTGGAGCGGGAGTTTCATCATTACCCTTAACCAATAATTTCTCAGGGCGACGATCCTGATCATCTTTTGGTTCAACTTGGCTTTCAACAATAATTCTGTCACCATTGGCATTGTTGACGGGGGCATTCTCAGCAAAAAGTTTGATCGTATTCTCAGAATGGATGAGTTGAACTGACGTTTGCTCCTGGACATTAATGTTGATAGTGGACACATCCAAGTCGGGATATAAAGCCTTCACTTGACGGATGGCGTCGTCAAAACCGTTACCATAAGAGACTCCTAGCTCCGTTAGGAAGGAGTCGGAGTCACGGTACTCTCGTATAGCAACTTCCTTTGCAAGACGAATCTCATTCTCCTTGTCTTCTAAGACCTTCTTCAGTTCCTCTGTCCACTTATAAAACTCATCCCTAGCTTTCTCCGCCATAACGAGTTTCTTTTCCTAGACTACCTTCTAGGCCTTCAGCTCGTTCAACTCTTCCTCCATCAATGTCGCCTTCACACGTATACGGTTTAGTGCCGTCTCATGATTTAGACACCGTCCCATTAGCCCCTTCATTATCATGGCCTGAAAAATGGAAAGGAAGAATTAGTTTCGAACTAATTAAGAGGTGAGGAAGGATGAAAAGTGGACGGGCAAAATTACTTGAGCGATACTAAAAAGCCTAGTCTCCCTCATCGCCTCAATCGAGTAGTTGCTTAGGTTCTCATAATCTTCAGGTGTTATGAGGGATGAAAGCCTCTCTAAGGCATATTTGGAGTCCTCTCAGAGGAGGACGGGTGGCTTATCCTGTGTGGTGGACGGACCCTTCATGTAGCCTTTTCCTGCTCCATGTTTTATAGGGGTAACCATCTTTGCACCCTTAGCCTCTAGCCCCACGACGGGCTCCAATACAACCTTTGGCTTTTTTGGTGCACGGTCCTGCTTCGGTGGCACCTTCCTTTTGGTAGATGGGATGTTTGGATCCGTCCCCTTAGGGATTTGATCTCCCTCCTCCTTGTTCTTGGCTGCCTATGCCTTAATCATGGCCCTGCTCTTAACAGCGTCCATTTCTGCGAAAAAGGACGGGCATACTTAGTTCCAAATAAAGGAATACAAAAGAAGTATGACTGATGGACTTACGTTGACACACTTGGGCATCGTAACGATGAGCTGCAGGGGTAGGCTCCGGTCCGTCACAATACCAGTAAATGGTATCTAGTGTGATCAATTTGGCCCAAGTCCTCTCCTCAAGTGTTGTTTCGGCAAAAATTCTTTCCAAAAAGCTCCACTACTCAAGTGTAACTTGTGGACGCTCCCGAACTGGAAAAAGAGGACGGTTAAAGAACTTTGAAGAATTAAAAAGACAGTGGACTTGTGGATGGGTGCATACCAGATGAGACAATATACCCCAGTTAGTATCGACGGGCATGTGCTCTGTGTCCCCTGGACGGCACATCCACTCATCCCCTCAAGGAAGAAGTACCAGTTCTTCCAGTTCCTATTTGAGTCTGGGGTCTCATATACAAGCCTCAACAACAGACTCCTAGGCACAAAACTATACATGCCTCTTGACTTTTTTATTTCATCTAGACGGTAGCAATGGAGGAATTCCCACACCGTCAGCCTTTTTGCACCATCAGTCATAGCCCCGTACAGGACCTTCATGCCAAGGAAGACCCTCCAGGCATTTGGGGATATCTAGTTGACAGCTAGACCTAGGTGTTTGAGTAGCTCACAATGAAAGGAACTCAAGCAAAACTTGAGCCCAGCCTTTAGCATTTACTCATACACCCCGACACCCTTCACTCCTTCATAGTAATACTTCTCTGAGTCGTATGGTAGACAGATGGAGATGTTATCTAGTATTTGGTATTTAGCCCTAAGTGTCTTGAAATGTGGCTCTTTGATTGTGGAATTAAAGTCATTCACCGTCCACAGGGGTAGCATGATGAACTCCCTAAGTCCATCTAGACCCACGATGGACTGAATTGGGAGCTCAGCGTCATCTAGACTATCACTGGAATCTTCTGGGTCATCCATCTCTGGATCCTCATCTCTTGAGGATGGAGAAGAGGTAGATGGACTTCTCTCTCCACTTGGACCATCATGATCTTTGTGACTTGACGGGTACACTTCCTCGTAGCCCACCTGTTAGGAACCCGAGCACGTTGATGGTGGTATATACATTGATGTATGGATGTGGGGATTATATTGTATGATATGTTAGTTGTTAGTTGATGAGCTGGCATATGAGCTAGCAAATCAGTTAGTAGAGTTAGTTGTTTGGGTTGTTAGTTCTGAGGGAACGCATGAGATGATTTGGGGTATATAACTCTGTAACTAACATTTGTAAAAGGCAAGAAAAATCATTCAGTTGCTTCTTTCTTCTCCTTGTTTCCTCTCTAATCTTTTCTCTCTCCATTTTCTCTGTTTCTGGAGGTTAGTTACCCTCGAAGTAACCATTTTCATCCTTAATAGTTCTTGATTCACCAAGAACTTAACATTTGGTATCAGAGCTCTTACCCACCAGCTTCCATGGCAGAAACGAGATCCTCTGCCTATATCAATGAATCATTATCTCTCCTTAAAACCACCACAGATCACCATGGCCATTCTTTACAAGAGATTAACAAACAATTGAACGCTAACACCCAACAATTGAATGCCAACACTTAACAACTGAATGCTATCAGTATGGCTCTGCAAAAACTCACGGAAGCTGAAGAACAGAGACAGCAACAAACTATGTCTTCATCTCCTTCTCCAAATGCCCAAGCTGTTCCTTTGCCCATTTCACATATGTCGAAGAGTGTGAGATTGGATTTTCCTCGGTTTAAGGGTGATGACCCTGCTTCTTGGGTGTACAAAGCCAACCAGTATTTTAGTTTCTATCAAACTCCGTTTAATGAGAAATTGTTAATGGCTTCTTTCCACATGGATAGTGATGCTCTAATCTAGTTTCAGGACAGTGATGAGAATGGGGTGTTTGCGACTTGGGAAGGATTTGTAGAAGCTCTGTTAACAAGGTTTGGAAGTACTGCCTATGAAGATCCTATGGAATCACTCACAAAGTTGAGACAAACTTCAAATGTTGTAGCTTATAAAGGACAATTTAAGGCTTTGTCTAACCGGATTAAGGGGTTATCAGATAGTCACAAATTGAGTTGTTTCCTTAGTGGTCTCAAGGATGAAGTCAGACTACCAGTGATGATGCTTCATCCTAAGAACCTCAATGAAGCTTTTGGGTTAGCAAAAATCCAAGAAGAATACCTTAACAGCAGTCGTAGGAGTCAAAGATTTTCTTTTGATTCTGCTAAGCCTTCAATTTTGGGGCCCAGACCTGAAGGGAAGATGGAATCCAGATTGAAGTTTCCTTTACAAAGATTGTCACCTACTCAAATGGAGGAAAGAAGAAGGAAAGGACTTTGCTTCAACTGTGATGAGAAGTTTCAGCCTGGACATCACTGTAAGTCTGCTAAGCTTTTCTTATTGGAAGGACTTTATCCTTTCCAAGATTCTAGTTCTAATGATCAATTAGTAGAACTTGATGATTCTGAAGCTACCTTAGTACAATTAGATGAGGGTACGTTTGTTGACAGTAGGTCTGAACCTAAAGTAAGGGAGGCTGAGATTACACTTTATGCTCTCTTGGGCAGTCCCTCACCTAGCACTATGAGGATTCGAGGGAAAATTAATGGTCATTGTCTTGTGATTTTGATTGATACTGGGAGTACACACAATTTTGTTGATGCTGCTATGATCTCTGTTTTACATTTACCCTTAGACCCTTCTATCTCTTTTAAAGTGAAGGTTGCCAATGGTGCTTCCATTCGGACACAGGGTGTTTGTTCTAATGTTAAAGTTGCTATGCAAGGTCAGGTATTTGCAGTGGATCTGAATGCATTAGCTTTGGGAGATTGTGAACTAGTTTTAGGTACTCAATGGCTGAGGACCCTTGGTCTTATTCAATGGGATTTTTTGGAGATGTCTATGGAGTTTTCCCACTGCAATTCCAGGGTGAAATTAGTTGGGTTGCAGCCCACTGGGTTGACCATTCATGAAGGCACTCAATTCTTTAAACCACCTGTGAAGAAAGGACTTTTAAAGTGAAGGTTGCCAATGGTGCTTCCATTCGGACACAGGGTGTTTGTTCTAATGTTAAAGTTGCTATGCAAGGTCAGGTATTTGCAGTGGATCTGAATGCATTAGCTTTGGGAGATTGTGAACTAGTTTTAGGTACTCAATGGCTGAGGACCCTTGGTCTTATTCAATGGGATTTTTTGGAGATGTCTATGGAGTTTTCCCACTGCAATTCCAGGGTGAAATTAGTTGGGTTGCAGCCCACTGGGTTGACCATTCATGAAGGCACTCAATTCTTTAAACCACCTGTGAAGAAAGGACTTTTGTTGCAAATTTCATCCCCAGCTGTTACCTGCCCTTCTGCCTCACATTGTATTCCAGAAATTGAAACTCTCTTGACTGAATTTACTGCTGTTTTTGAGACACCTACTGGTCTGCCTCCTTGCAGAGGATTTGAACATCAGATTCTTTTGAAGGATGGCACTGAACCCGTGTGTCAAAAGCCTTATAGGTATCCTCATTTTCAGAAGAATGACATTGAGAAGATTGTTAATGAATTGTTGGAGGTGGGGTTTATTAGACACAGCCAGAGCCCTTTTTCTTCTCCAGTGTTGTTAGTAAGGAAGGCTGATGGTTCTTGGCGCATGTGTATTGACTACAGAGCTCTTAATCAAGTCACAATCAAAGATAAGTTTCCAATTCCTATTGTTGATGAATTACTTGATGAGTTAGCAGGTTCTTGCATTTTTTCGAAGCTTGATTTAAGGTCTGGTTATCATCAAATTCGCATGAAAGAGGAGGATATTGCTAAAACTGCATTTCGGACACATGAGGGTCATTATGAATTTCTTGTTATGCCATTTGGTTTAACCAATGCACCCTCTACATTCCAAGCTCTAATGAATGCTGTTTTTAGACCTTACTTAAGGAAGTTTGTGTTGGTCTTCTTTGATGACATTTTAGTTTTCAGTAAAAGCTTGGAACTACATCTTCGATTAGTTCTCAGTTTACTGTTGCAGCATCATTTGTATGCCAAGCGAAGCAAATGTGTTTTTGGCGTTCCTGAGGTCGAATATCTGGGTCACATTATATCTGGTCAAGGTGTAAGTGCTGATCCTAAGAAGCTTTCTGCTATGAAAGATTGGCCTTCTCCAACCACAGTTAAGGCTTTGTGTGGATTCCTTGGTCTCACTGGTTATTATCGGAAATTCATACATCAGTATGGCCAAATAGCTGCCCCTTTAACTGCCTTATTAAAAAAGAAGGCCTTTGTGTGGTCCTTGCAAGCTGAGGAAGCTTTTCAGGCTCTTAAGGTAGCAGTATGCCAGCCACCTGTTCTAGCTTTACCAGATTTCTCCAAGCCCTTTACTATAGAATGTGATGCTTCTGGTGTTGGATTAGGGGCTGTTTTAATGCAAGACCACAGGCCAATTGCCTTTCACAGCCAGGTTTTGAAGGGAAAGGCCTTGCACTTATCAACGTATGAAAAGGAACTTTTAGCTTTGGTTACTGTTGTACATAGATGGAGACCCTACTTGTTGGGTAGACCCTTTGTCATCAAGACTAACCAGCAGAGCTTGAAGTATATTTTGGAGCAAAGGATTGCTACCCCAGCTCAGCAAAAATGGTTGGCTAAGCTCTTGGGTTACTTGTTTGTTGTGGAGTACAAAAAGGGGTGTGAAAATAGAGTTGCTGATGGCCTTTCTAGGAAGGTGGATGTTGATGTGAGGGGTAAGGAGGACCAAGGTTCTCATCCAGCTTCTCTGTGTTTGATTTCCTTTCCTTGTCCTACTTGGAATTATGACTTAAAGGCTAGCTATAGTTCCTCCTGTGAAGTTCAACAGATTCTTAAGCAGTTGCAGACTGAGACCAATTGTCCTAAGTCTTTTTCTTTGCATAATGGTCTACTCCTATACAAGGGTAGAGTATTTCTATGGCCTACTTATGCTTTGAAGCCCAAGGTTCTTCATTTGGTACATGACAGTCCTTTGGGTGGACATGCTGGTTTTCTCAAGTCTTACCATAGGCTAAAGCAAGATTTTTTCTGGCATGGGATGAAAGCTGATTTGAAGCTCCATATTAAGGAATGTGATGTATGTCAACAAATGAAGTCTGAGACCTGCCATCCAGCTGGACTATTACAGCCATTGCCCATTCCTGACAAGCCTTGGTTAGCTGTGAGTACGGATTTTATCGATGGTTTACCTCGATCTCAAAGAATGGATGTCATTATGGTGGTTGTTGATAGGCTTACCAAGTATGTGCATTTCATTGCTCTCTCTCATCCCTATTCTACAGCTAAGGTTGCTCACTTGTTTGCTCAGCATATTTTTAAGCTTCATGGGATGCCTACTTCCTTAGTTTCTGATTGAGATCCAGTGTTCACTGCTAAATTTTGGGCAGAATTGATGAGGCTTCAGGGTGTTCAGCTTGCAATGTCTACTGCTTACCATCCACAGACTGATGGGCAGACTGAGGTTGTAAACAAAAGTTTAGAGCATTATCTTCAATCATTCTCTGCTGACAGACCTTCAGAGTGGTATGATTGGCTGCATTTGGCGGAATTTTGGTTTAATACAAATTACCACACTGCAACTAAGCTTACTCCTTTTGAGGCTCTCTATGGCATTGCTCCACCTAGACTGCTGGATTATATTCCAGGCACTACTCAAGTAGCTGCTGTTGACTCTTTGCTTCAATCAAGACAGCAAATTTTGTCCCTGCTCAAGCAGAATTTGGTTGATGCTCAAGCAAGGATGAAACAACAGAGTGATTTGCATAGAACTAAGAGGAAATTTCAGATTGGGGAATGGGTGTACTTAAGACTTCAGCCTTACAAGCAGCAATCTGTAGCTTATAGGGCCTCCCATAAACTATCTCCTCGGTTCTTTGGTCCTTTTAAGATCATATAGAAGGTTGGACCAGTTGCTTATAGGTTGGATCTCCCTTCTAGTTCTTGCATTCACCCAGTATTCCATGTTTCATGTTTAAAGGCTAAATTAGGCCACAATTCTGCCCCTCTTCCTAGTTTACCTTCTATCACTTCTGAAGGAGTTCTGGCACCTGAACCTGTGGCCATTCTGCAGACTAGGACTCTTCAGTTGCGCAGGAGGACTATCACTCAGTTGTTGGTCCAGTGGCATGGCTGTTCATCTGATGATGCCACGTGGGAGGATATTTTGACACTTTAGCAACAATTTCCCCATCTTGAGGGCAAGCTGTTTTGATGGGGAGGGTAGTTGTTAGGAACCCGAGCATGTTGATGGTGGTATATACATTGATGTATGGATGTGGGGATTATATTGTATGATATGTTAGTTGTTAGTTGATGAGCTGGCATATGAGCTGGCAAATCGGTTAGTAGAGTTAGTTGTTTGGGTTGTTAGTTCTGAGGGAACGCATGGGATGATTTGGGGTATATAACTCTGTAACTAACATTTGTAAAGGGTAAGTAAAATCATTCAGTTGCTTCTTTCTTCTCCTTGTTTCCTCTCTAATCTTCTCTCTCTCCATTTTCTCTGTTTCTGGAGGTTAGTTACCCTTGAAGTAACCATTTTCATCCTTAATAGTTCTTGATTCACCAAGAACTTAACAGCGTACCATGGAATAACCTGTATAGCCATCAAATGCTCATCCGGGAATGCTTCTTTTATTTGAACTTGCTGCTCATCATCCATACCTTTAAGCTCCATCCGAGACAAGTGATCCGCCACCAAATTTTCAATACCCTTCTTGTCCTTAATCTCCAAATCGAATTCTTGTAAAAGCAAAATCCATCGAAGCAATCTTGGTTTAGCATCCTTCTTTGCAAGCAAGTACTTCAAAGCAAAGTGATCGGTGTAGACAATCACCTTCGAACCTATTTGTCAAAAGAAAAAACAACTGCTAATAATTCTTTTTCAGTAGAGGCATAATTCAGTTGGGCTTCTGTTAAGGTCCTACTTGCATAATAAATAACATGAAAATTTTTATCTTTTCTCTGCCCTAAAACAGCCCCTATAGCATAATCACTGGCATCACACATTAATTCAAATGGTAAATTCCAATCCGATGACACAATTATAGGTGCTAAAATTAATTTCTTTTTTAGTCTTTCAAAAGCATGCAAGCATTCATCAGAAAATTCAAATCGAGTGTCTTTAATCAACAAATTGCAAAGAGGTTTAGTAATTTGGGAAAAATCCTTAATAAACCGTCAGTAGAATCCGGCATGTCCCAAGAAACTTCTCACGCCCTTCACATTGGCTGGTGGTGGGAGTTTTTCGATCACTTCCATTTTTGCTCTGTCAACTTCAATTCCCTTAGAGGAAATTCGGTGGCCTAGCATTATCCCCTCCTCTACCATGAAGTGGCATTTTTCCCAGTTCAATACTAAATTTGTCTCCTCGCATCTCTGCAAAACTGAAGATAAGTTAGACAAACAATTATCAAAAGAATATCCAAAGACAGAGAAGTCATCCATGAAGACTTCTAAAAAATTTTCCACCATGTCTGAGAAGATGGACATCATGCATCTTTGAAATGTGACTGGCGCATTGCAAAGGCCAAAAGGCATCCGCCTATATGCAAATGTTCCATATGGACAAGTAAAAGTGGTCTTCTCTTGATCTTCAAGTGCGATGGCTATTTGATTATAACCAGAGTATTCATCCAGAAAACAGTAGTAAGCATGCCCTGCAAGTCTTTCTAGCATTTGATCAATGAAAGGTAAAGGAAAATGATCTTTCCGAGTTGCATCATTAAGCCTTTTGTAATCTATGCATATTCGCCATCTCATGACCGTCCTTGTTGGTATAAGTTCATCATTATCATTTTTTATCACAGTTATTCCACCTTTCTTTGGGACGACTTGTACTAGACTTACTCATGCATTGTCCGAGATAGGATAAATAATTCCAGCATCTAATAGCTTTGGCACTTCTTTATGCACCACTTCTTTCATTTATGGATTCAATCTTCTCTGGGGTTGGACAATCGGCTTATATTTATCCTCCATTAAAAATCTTGTGTGTACAAATTGAAGGACTAATTCCTTTGATGTCAGAGATGGTCCAACCCAAAGCCATTTTGTGTTCCCGCAAGATTCTCAGCAACTTTTCCTCCTCTACATCACTCAAAGAACTGTTAATAATAACTGGAAAAGTAGAGTCTTGGCCTAAGAAAGCATACCTTAAATTTGATGGAAGCGGTTTGAGCTCAAGTTTAGGTGGTTCCTTTGGTGGAGATGTTGGCTGACATGATTTTAAGTCTTCCACTTTTGGTTGCATTGAAGGAGGAAAGAGTGGTGTAGCCTCCAAATATCTTTCACACTCTTTAACCTCTTCATCATTGAATTTAACAGGTGTAGAGCGAGTAAGACATACCTCAAGTGGTAACTTTTGAAAATCAATTGCACAAGTCTCATCGGCCATGATCATGTCTCGGTCACTTATTTGAAAACAAGAATGTGTCTCGGAAGGGAATTCCATAGACTTAAATACATCAAAAGTGACCTCATCATCTCCGACCCTCAAAACAAGTTTTCCTTGCTGGACATCAATTAAGGTTCTCCTTGTCACAAGGAAAGGTCGACCCAATATCAAAGGGATCTCCTCATCCTCATCCATATCAAGGACAATGAAGTTAGCCGGGAAGATGAACTTGTCAACTTTTACTAATACGTCCTCAATGACTCCTCTTGGATATTAAATAGATCTATCCGCCAATTGTAAAGAGATAGTGGCCGACTTTACTTCTCCAAGACCCAATTTCCTAAAAACAGAGAAAGGCATTAGATTAATACTTGCCCCTAAATCACGTAAAACTCTATCAAAAAAAGATTTTCCTATAGTGCAAGGGATAGTGAAACTCCCCGGATCTTTCAACTTAGGTGGCAGCTTCTTTTGTAAGATTGCACTACTCTCCTCTGTCAGCATTACTGTTTCATGCTCCTCTAGTTTCCGCTTCTTTGATATAATATCCTTCAAAAATTTAGCATATTTAGGCATTTGTTCCAAAGCTTCAATGAGAGGAATATTAATATGCAATTGCTTAAATATACTTAGAAATTTAGAAAACTGATCATCCACATTGTTTTTTCTTAATCTTTGTGGAAAAGGAATTGGTGGATCATAAATTGAAGGAGAATAAGTCTCAAAAGTAACTTCCCTAGATTTTTTGGATTTTGAAGCTCTTTCATCCTCCTTAGTTTTCTCAGCTTGCTCCACTTCTTTCATCTCTGACTCGGCTTCCTTCATCTTTGACTCCTCATTATCTACAGCTTCATCTTGTTTGGCATTTGTTACTTTTGGCTCCTCATATGTTTGTCCACTTCTCAATGATATTGCCTTTACATGTTCTTTCAGATTGGTGACAGTGTTGCTTGGCAAAGTTCCTGCAGTCCTCTCTGTGAGCATGCTTGAGAGCTGACCGATCTGCAGCTCAAGATTATGGATTGAAGCTGAGTTGTTTTAGATTGCCACATCTGTCTTCTGCAAGTACTGCATGAACATGTCCTCAAGTGTTGGCTTCTTCTCTTGTTGTGGAAATTGCTGAGGTGGTTTAGCTTGCCCTTGGTTATTGCTCCATGAGAAGTTGGGGTGATTCCTCCATCCAGGATTGTACATGTTCGAGTACGGATTATTTTGACGTTGAAAATTTGACACGTAATTTGCTTGTCCATAACTCGATTGGGCAAAAGGATTTCCCACTTGGCAGTCAGCACTTGAGTGATTTCCTGAACAATGATCACAAACAACATTAGTTTGAATAGCATTAACATTCATTTTACCTAGTTATTGAGACAAAGTTGCCATTTGTGCCGCCAATGAGGTAATAGAATCAAGTTCTAAAACTCCAACTGCCTTTCTTGGCATTGCTCTTTCTATAGGCCATTGATAGTTGTTGGATGCCAATTCTTCCAGAAGTTCATAGGCTGCCTCATGAGTTTTACTCATTAAAGCTCCACCAACTACTGCATCAGCCATAGACCTGTTTGTAACTCCTAGACCATTGTAGAATGTTTGCACTTGAAGCCATGTTGGAAGGTCATGATGAAGACACCTTCGCAATAAATCTTTGTACCTCTCCCATGCTTCATATACTGATTCACCCTCAAATTGGACGAACGTGGTGATATCATTCCTTAGCTTTGCTCTCTTTGCGGGAGGGAAATATTTTGCTAAAAATTTTTGTGCCAACTCCTCCCATGTAGTAATGATGCCAGGTCGCAAAGAATTCAACCAAACTTTTGCTTTATCCCTATTAGGACATATGTGTTTTCACTTGTTAAGAACATATGTCACTTATTTATGTAAATTGGCTAAATCCTTTGACAAAACGCACTCTACTTGTAATTGGGTAGTTCTAGGTGTTTTTAATACTTCAAGAAACAAGGTTTCAAGGTCAAGTGTTGAAGTCATCAAGTCTGTCCAAGAAAAAGCAAGCTGAAGTGCAAATTCATTAAAGCTCGACACCTGCTCAATAGCTACCTCAACACTTGCTATTTGTCGAGATTTATAAACTTAAATTTTCTGATCTGATTTCCTTAGGATCCATGAATATGCTTTTGTACCTTCTTTTCTCCAAACCCTAAACATATAAAATGATTGTTTTAAGAGCCGTCAAATAGTACACAAGTTGCAAAAGCATTGAGCAATCTCTGTTAAAGCAAATTGTGATCAAAGACGAAGTTCTTGACCTAATTTATCTTCTTTAAAGAAGTTGCTGTGTAGTTGCATCAAAGGGTTTTGTGACCAAGCATCTTCCTGATCTTCATCGTGTAGGATGAACTGAAGAACTTTACAGCCAACCTCTCCTTCTTAGTTGGTGTTTTGAAGTCGCGTATTGGGATTCGCGCATTGGTTAGTCACGTACTTGGGAGTCATGCATCAAAGGTGATAATTGTCACTACAGATCAAGTCAAATTGGGTATTGGAGTAAGGGTTCAACTGTAGGTTGGTAAGGTACTTAGGATTCCTTTACTTGTAACCGCTTGATTTGATAATAGTGGAGTTTCGGGAGTGGTGACCTGAAAATCACCGGGAGTGGTGACCTGAATTTTTCCCTATTCGTAAACAAATTAACGTGTCATTTAATTTCCGCTGCATATTTAGTTATTTAGTGCTTTGTTTGTACTTCCACGCAATTGCATGATAAATTAATTAATTAATAACTTGGCTAATTAATTAATTGGTTTAATCACAAGGGGTCATTTAGTTTGTGGCTTATCAAATGGTATCAGAGCAGGCACACTCTGATTAGGTTTAATCTTTACTATGTTAATCCATTGACTCCTGTTTGTCATGGATAGAGGACAGTCATTAATCATACCTCCTTTATTTGATGGCACTAATTATGCATACTGGAAAGTACGCATGAGAGCTTTCTTGCAGTCTTTAGATGAGAAGGTGTAGCAAGTTGTAGAGATTGGCTAGACTAAGCCAAAAGAAGAACCGGCCGATTGGGATGATGCAAAGATCAAGGCGACTAACTTCAACAACAGAGCGTTAAATGCCCTATTTAACGCAGTCACCAATGAGGAGTTCAAGAAGATATCCTCAACTGAAACTGCTAAGGAGGCTTGGACCATCCTCCAAACAACCTATGAAGGAACAAAGGCTGTCAAAGATTCAAAGTTTCAGAGGCTCACTACAAGCTTTGAAGAAATTAAGATGGAGGAGGATGAGTCGTTTGATGAGTTTTATGCCAAGCTCAAGGACATAGTGAACTCAGCCTTCAATCTTGGGGAAACCATCCCTGAACCTAAGGTTGTAAGGAAGGTGCTCAGATCTTTACCTGAGAGATTCCATGCCAAGATTACGGCAATAGAAAAATCAAAGGATATTGACAAAATTCCTTTGACTGAGCTAGTTAGAAACTTGCAGACCTACGAGCTAGGACTATCTAGGATTGGCAAAACGGGTAAAAGCAAGAGCATGGCCTTGAAGGCAAAGAGCAGTGATACAGATGAGTCTTCCGATGATGAAGATTCCAAGATGAAGTCCTACATTACAAGGCAATTCAAGAAGTTTATGAAGAATGCCAATGGGAGGAACTTCGACAAGGACCGCAGACAATCTAGTTTTTCTCAGTTTAAGAGTCAAGACAAAGGGAAGAAGGATGCTAAGGATGGCAGTCAGTACACTGTTCCTGCAAGACCAAAGTGTTTTGGATGTCATGGATTCGGTCACATGAAGCATGAATGCCCGACATATCTCAAGAGAATTGGGAAGAGTAAGGCACTTGCTGCAACTTTGAGTGACACTGAGCCCGAAGATGATTTCGACAATGAGGATGACGGAATCTTAAATGCCTTCACTGCCATAGTCAATCCTACTGAAGGGATTGTTGAAGAAGTGGATGAAGAAGAAAAACTGGTGGAGTCCAAATTTGAGAAAATGGATGATCAAGATGATATCCATTCAGCCTATGAGAAGCTTTACAAGCTTTCTGAGAAGCATGAGAAATTGTATAGGCTGGCCACTAAGAAGCTCAGTGATATGGAACTTGATCGTGAAGAGTTGTCCACAAAGTTTGATGAGGCGAATCAAACTATTGGAGCACTGAGGTTTGAGAACAACTTTTTGGCTGAAAAGACCAAGAAGCTTGAAGTAGAGCTGTCTCAAGTCAGAGCTCAATTGAAGAGAACTTCAAGTGCAAAGCTTGATGAGATGCTTAGCAATTAGAAAATTGCTTCGGATCGAACAGGCTTAGGGTATGGCCTTTCTTTCTCTAATATTGCTTCTACTAGTAATACTATTTTTGTTTCTCTTGCTAATGACACTGAAATTGAGAACACTGATGTTAAAACTAAATTAGCTAGTGAGAACTTAGACAAGGGTAAATCTATCTTAGGAGCACCCCCTAAGCAAGATAAGAAAGATGTTAAAAACCCTAGGGCTAAGAAGACTAACTCTCAAAAGCCTAAACAAAAGAAGCAGCATCTCTGTCATCATTGTGGAGCTGCCGGTCATACTAGACCAAATTGCTATAAGTGGCTAGCCACTCAACAGAGCAACGGCATGATAGCATCTGGAAGCCAAAATCAGCTTCAATCCTCTCTTGCTTCTCTTGGAGATCTTCTGAAAGCCCTCATGTTCCTTTCGAACTTGAACGGTTTCAATTCTTCTCCCTCACCACCGGTTCAAGGGTTCAATCAAAGGAAAGGTTCTTCCAAGGTGTGAAAGAAAAAGGACTCTAAGTGATTTCATCACTTTCTTTTCCCTTCTTGTTTTTCTTGTTTGTTGCATTACTTATGTGTTTTGTATATTTGTTGAGTCAATCTAGTTTTATGTTTTGCTTTGTTTAACATGTTTTTGTGTGTTTACTTTCAGTTTTGTTTATTTTGTTTTTAATATAAAAATAAAAAATAAATTAAAAAATTAAAAAATTGAAAAATACAAAAACAGTGTGTGTTATGTGTACTTTGGTACTTGTGTACCTTGGATGGCCAATGAAACAGAGTTGTCTAAACATTATATCTCTTGTAGCTTAGATGAGCATCTCTATGCACAACTAAGCAAGTGAGCTTTGTGGCTCTTATTTGTGATGAGTAAGATTAAGTTATATCTTAAACTTAACACTCGTATCACTCTTTTTGACGGGTAGGACTAGAAAATCCTAAGAGAAAGGCATAAATAACCATCCCACCACTGTTGCCCGCCAATCATAATATGACACATGTATACTTCTGCATAGCAAAAGTGCAGTGTCAAAGACATTTGAATACTTCGGCACAGCAAAATTGCAGTGTCAAAGACATTCGTATGCTTCGGCATAGCAAAAGTGCGATGTCAAATGCTTAACATCTTGGGTATTTCTTTTCTCTCTTTTTATGCCCATATATGATATGCTAAAAATAAAAATAAAAATATGCAAAGAAAATAAAAGGCAAAAAGATCAAGAATGCTTTAAATATGGTTGCAAGCGTGTATTCTAGGAGATGTGGGAGTTATAAGATGTACCTCGAAGGTGATAATCCCCATCAAACAGTTATGATTGTGTGTAAGTTAAAGTTATTTTCTCATATCTCAGATCGTCATAACATGTATACACATATACAATCTTGCGATGTTTTTCATACACAACACGCAACATTCTTTGCTACTTTTAATACATGTGCAGGTACAATGTGATTTGGCCATCACAAGTGTTTACATGTGCTGATGTATGCTCACTAAACTGTCTTGACTTGTTTTTGAAAAATAAAATTGGTTAGACTTGTTTAGTGTGTGTGTGTGTGTGTTTTTGAGGATCCATGTGCTTAATTCTTTGTTGAGAGATGATTTTGAGAGCTTTATATACTGACTGGATCACTGGTTAAGGTGTTTTTTGGATTGCATTCATGGCTGTGTTCTTTCAATTCTTGAAAAATTGCTTTTATTTGCTAGCTCGACACCTCCTCGACACTTGCTTATCTGTCGAGCTTCTCAAACCTTTTTCTTATTGCAATCTCAACAACTCTTCGACACCTGATGGATCAATCGAGAAAGTTCCTATCTCTTCGATACCTCCTCGATACCTGGTCGATTGATCGAGCTTCTGTTCTTTGAAACTGGTTCTTATTCCTCGACACCTCTCGATACCTTTAGCTGTCGACAGCCATTTCCTCGACACCTCCTCGACAGCACCATTGATACCTCTCGACACCTCAGCTGTCGAGATTTACTAAGGTGTCTATTTAAGCTCCTGTCGCGATTTTCTCTCATTTCACTCGATCTCTCTCAATTTGTTCGAGGCGGTTCCTCTCCCAAACACACTTTTCTCTCTCAAATCTTCAAACCCACATGATTTTCGGTCTTCCCTTGGTTTCAATCACTTGGTAAGATCTTATTTCCCTTCCTTTCTCATGCATTTCATGTTTTGAAACTTAGGTTTTGAGATTTTTGGAAATTTTTAGGGTTTTTCAAAATTAATGAGTTTTTCTTGAAATTTTGGGTTGCGTTTTCACTTAGATGTTTTCAAAATGTCATACATTGCATTTCATGTGCATTAGAATGATATTTACATGCATTTAGATGTGTGCTCCATGTTTGTGTGCTGGTGGGATTGGATTGGGTTAAGCCCATGATGTTCTTCAATTTGCATGTCACATGTTCATGCATTCCCATGCATACATACTTCTTGTTCAATATATTTGATATATGTGAACTGTGTTGGGTCTTTTCTGATTGTCTCTCTCTCTATCTCTTTCTCATTCTTTTACATTAGTAGTGTCTATGGCACCCAAACGTAAATCCACTCCAGCTTGGAACCCTCTACGTTCTGGAGCTTCCTCTTCCTCTAATTCTACTCCTCTTAACCTTTGGTTTCGTGATGGAGATGCCCACAAGGCATTTTCGAAGAACTTTTCTCGATGAGGTGCTTATTCGGAATGCCAAGTTATTTTGGCGGACTTCGCCGACACTGACTTTCCCTCTGTCATTCACAGTAGGGGATGGGAATCACTGTGTGACGTCCTGGTCACTTGTCCTCTCATGCTGATTCAGGAGTTTTACTCCAACATGCACAGGATAGATCGTTCAATACCTCTCTTTTCTGCTCGTGTTCGAGGTACGCGCATCCCTATCACACCGCAGCTCGTTGTGGATGTGCTTAGGGTTCCTAGGATAGAGTTTCCTAACTATCCTTCCTGTGAGCGTCTGAGGACTATGTCCAAAGATGAACTCATTTCTACTTTCTGTCAGTGCCCTGCTGATTGGGTTGAGCATCAGTACACATCATGTAGACCTTTTGCTAAAGGTCCTAGATTCCTAAACATGGTGATGATGTTTGTACTCCATCCACTTTCTCACTACAACTTCATCACAGAGCCTCGTGCTCGATTTTTGATATCTCTTTTAGAGCATCTTACTATAGATTTTCCTTCTCACTTTATTCTTTCTATCATAGATGTTCATCTTGATTCGACATCTCATGATAAGCTCTTCTTTCCTTCTGCTATCACAAGGATCTTACTCCATTTTTCTATTCCCTTTCCAGTATCTGACCAATTCACACACATTTGTGCCATAGATGCCGTTACCGTAAAATGTAGTGAGGCTCAATTTAGGTCATGACAGACGGATTCCACTCCTCCCTCCTGTTTAGCTCCATCCAGATCTGCTCCACCTACATCTGCTCCTTCTTCCTCTTCGAGCGATGTATCTCTTGGAGACATCATGGCGCAGCTGCAATGCATGGATGCTCACCTCGATACACTCTCCTTTGAGTTGTATCAGGTGAATGTTCGTGTTGGTCGTATTGCACGATTGCAGGCGACCATGGGTGGTTTTGCTCCAGAGGCTACTTTTCACCACCTTCTCCAGGGGCTTCAGACTCTGAGGATGATGATGATGGAGATGCTAGCTCTATTGATGAGATGTCTACATGACACTCTACCCTTTGTCACTTGTGACAAAAAGGGAGAGTATTTTTGGGTTATGAGAGTAGTCATCTTAGGGAAAAATTTAGTATAGGACATTTTTGATAGGGGGAGTGTTGATATTTTTGAGGAATGTAGTGAGGTTTTGATGTATCTTTTCTTTTCTATTCTTTATAGATACATTGATCTTGTATATGAGGTCTTTTGACTAGTTTTACATACATTGTACTTATTTTCTCTATATGTGGATGTATGTTTCTTTCACCTCTCTCTTCATGTGTTGTTTCTTCTCTATCTTTACACATATGTTCTTTATACTTGTATGCAATCTATTATTTCTATTTTACACAAGATGCCTTGATGAGTTTTGTTTAAAATGTTTCAGAAATACAAGTTGTCAAAGTCTACTTGCCATAAACTCTCTTCTTGCAAAATTTTTCAAGAGTTTGCGTTAGGATAGATTTTATTGTATTCAACAAGTGAATATGAGTTGAGTGATTTATAACTTCTCTCATATGTTCATTTGGTTGTTGTGATTTGTCATGGATTGCCAAAGGGGGAGATTGTTAGGACATATGTGTTTTCACTTGTTAAGAACATATGTCACTTATTTATGTAAATTAGCTAAATCCTTTGACAAAATGCACCCTACTTATAATTGGGTAGTTCTAGGTGTTTTTAAGACTTCAAGAAATAAGGTTTCAAGGTCAAGTGTTGAAGTCATCAAGTCTGTCCAAGAAAAAGCAAGCTAAAGTGCAAATTCATTAAAGCTCGACACCTACTCGATAGCTATCTCGACACCTGCTATCTGTCGAGATTTATAAACTCAGATTTTCTGATCTGATTTCCTTGGGATCCGTGAATATGCTTTTGGGCCTTCTTTTCTCCAAACCCTAAACATATAAGAGGATTGTTTTAAGAGTCGTCAAATAGTACACAAGTTGCAAAAGCATTGAGCAATCTCTGTTCAAGCAAATTGTGATCAAAGACAAAATTCTTGACCAAGTTCATCTTCTCTGAAGAAGTTACTGTGTACTTGCACCAAAGGGTTTTGTGACCAAACATTTTCCTGATCTTCATCGTATAGGATGAACTGAAGAACTTTGTAGCCAACCTCTCCTTCTTAGTTGGTGTTTTGAAGTAGAGTACTGGGATCCGCGCATTGGTTAGTCACGTACTTGGGAGCCGTGCATCAAAGGTGGAAATTTTCACTACAGATCAAGTCCAATTGGGTATTGGGGTAAGGGTTCAACTGTAGGTTGGTAAGGAACTTGGGATTCCTTTACTTGTAATCGCTTGATTTGATAATAGTAGAGTTTCGGGAGTAGTGACCTGAAAATCACCCAGTGGAGTTTTTACCGCGAGGTTTTTCCCCATTCGTAAACAAATCACCGTGTCATTTAATTTCCACTGCATATTTAGTTATTTGGTGATTTGTTTGTGCTTCCACGCAATTGCATGATAAATTGATTAATTAATAACTTGGCTAATTAATTAATTGGTTTAATCACAAGGGGTCATTCAGTTTGTGGCCTATCAATCCCTAAATGAGAAGGGAAAAAGCCTTAGTCGAATCGCATCATCTGTCACTCCGTTATGTTTAAAAGTATCACAAATTTCCAAGAAATTTGCAATGTGGACATTAGGATCCTCTTGTGACAGCCCACCAAACTAAATAGTCTGCTGTATCATCTGAATGATGGCCAGCTTGATCTCAAAATTATTGGCTTGTATGGCTGGCCTCCTTATGCTCGATGTAGCTCCATTTACCTAGGGCATAGCATAATCTCTTAACGCCTTTTGCTCTTGATCGGCCATCTTAGATAGAGATGTGTTGGCCTCTTTCTTCTTTTCTTTCTTAAGCTGACGTAAGGTTCTTTCAATTTCAAGATCAAAAAGTGTATGCTCTGATAGTTTAGATCGGAGCATGCACTTTTAATTCCTGAAAAGAAAGAAAACAAACTCAGATGCACCTAATTAAATTTTTTTTTTTGAATAAATAAAATAAAATCCAAAGTAGTAAATATTTAGCTAGTATCAATATCAATAACAAATAGTTAATTCCCGGCAACGGCGCCAAAAACTTGTTCGCGTAAAATAATCTGCAAGCACACAGAATCGTAACAAGTGGTAAAGTGTTTTTAGAAAATGAATGTCGAACCCACAAGGATTAACTATGTTATTGAATATCGAAATTCACTAAATTAATTACTATTTGGAAATTCGAAAACAAATAGAATGTTCTACTATCTAAATTAAATTAAACTATTTAATAAAAATAAATCTATGAATAAAAAGAATTAACAAAGCATAAAACTCTAACAGTGTAAAAATATGATAAGAATGGATCTAGAGCAGTTGATTTCACCTAACAAATCCAATACAATTTATCCTTCCTAATTATTAAATTCTAATAATCTCCCGTTGATGATTAAAAATTCCTTAAGTATTCAATATCTTCTCTCAAATAATATCAAAAATATCTTCAACTAACAATTCTATATCTCTATGTGAATTTAATTAATTGGAGACTCATTACGTACTTTGAATTTTCTGAAAAATCACACTAGTCGCGGTAAAGCATCTCTACTTTCACTCAACTAATGGTGTTTAATTCTAGAACTAAAATAACAAATCAGCTCTCGGTCTCATTGTAATTCAATTGATCAAACTATAATTTGTAAAAAATAGTAAGCATTAAGAATAAGAATTAAACACTGAATCATGGAAATATTAAAAATAAAATAACTCAGAAAATAAATTGTGTGTTCATTGCTAGACTACATCAATGCTCTAAAAAATAAAATTTAGTTCATAATAAAATTGAAAAGAAAACAAATAAAACTTATATCTTTCATCCGAATTGGTTGATCAACATGAAACTCTCGCCTTTGTCCTCAGATACTCCTCTTTTGAAAGACCCCCAAAAGCAAATTCTTCTACGCAGCACCTCCTTTTCCTCTCAGGTTTCTCTCCTTTTTACCCTAAAGAGCCTTTAAATAGGTCAAGGAATCCTATTACAAGTTGAATTCCTGTTTGGAGAAAATCCCAGATTTTTAGGCTTTATTTAACCGACGATTTTGGCCCATTTAAATTCAGAATTTGGACTTTTGGTAACTACAAAGTTGTAGCCCTTTAAGTTAACTTTCCAGCCCAACTTGAATCATCTCGACTGGATATCTGAACCGAAAATTATGCCAAAAATACTAACTGATGTGCAGGCTGGAATCCTAATCTGAATTGGACTTGGATTTTGTGCAAATTTCCTTTGAGTTCTTGCTTCAATTGGACTTGAATTTAATTGGCCTAGCCCCACTTTGCATGTAAAGCCCTTGTTACCTGCAACACAAAGATATTATATAGTCAATAACAAAATAATATAAAAATAAAGCTAAATATGTAGATATGTGAGTACTTTATTGTATATATTTCATGCACATCAGAAATAAATAACACAACGATATGATAATCTAGGAAAACGAAATCGGTAAAAAACTTGGGGAAGATTTAACCAAGCTATTCTCAAGGTAAAACAGATCCACTATGAAAGAATTGAAGTTTACACAATAGCAACTTAGACCACTAACATCTTATTGCTATCTTGAGTAGGAAACTTACTACCACGACCACGTGACAGCTCCGAGTCCATGGACTACTTCTTTCTTGGATTCACAGCAACCACAAGTACTCCCACTTGTGTTTTCTTTAAACTCTTTATGCAGCAACTAAAGCGATCACCAAGCTCTCGACATCAATCTTGAGATTGGAAACCCTAAGTATGTATGAAGACAAACACCTCTAGATCTCACAAGAAATTCATACACACAACATAAACAACAACTTCAAAACGTGGCTAGGGTTTTTCCTTTTATACTTAAGGCAAAACATAAAACCCTACACATTATACGGGCTTGGACTGAGTTGGAAAATTCTGTAGAAAAACAATCTACACGAGTTTCGATCGATTGAGTCTAATTTTCGATTAATCGAGCCTTACAGATTTACATAATAAATCTTACAATATTCTCGATTCCAACTTTACACATAAACACACTTTGAACAGCCTAATTCTAAACTCTAAGTTTTGATCATGGTTTGCCAACATTACACATTGAAATTCTAATACATTTAGATCATAAATCCTTAGAACCTAACAAACTCTCCCTTTGGCAATCCATGAAAAAACACGTAATAAAAGAAAATGCTTAAAGTTACAAAGACAGCCCATTACAATAAAAATTGTCCAACAAAAATAATTCAACCTAACTACTATCTATCAGTTGCAAGTGTAGACAGCAACACGACTGAATCAACCTGTATATTCCTGTAACACTTAACAAACACATAAACGCATGTGTGGAAAATACAAGTAAAACAGAATAAATTATTGATTTCACATAACACAAAATAAAAGACATATATCATGAATAACCTCATAAATATAAATCAATAATCAATGTAGCATAATGTGAAACAAGAAACAGAAATAAAACAATAATGTCTCCCCCTATCATATACAACTCATAAAAAAATAGTGACATCAAAATAAATACATCATGAGCCAAAAAAAAAAAAAAGTACAACATGAAGCACCTAGATACAATCTAAAGATCCAAAGCTCCAAAACCAAACAAAAAAAAAAAAAAAAATCTCCCCCTATCTGCATCCATATGTATTCCCCCTTTTTGTGACGAATTGCCAAAAGACAATCAAGACTCGTCATCAAAAGGAGGTGGCAGAGGTAACTATCTAAAACTCGCCAACTTTGCATGCAAAGCCTGAAGCTCTGTGAGAACGTCCACCAAAAGCTGACCATGAGCTGCCTGAACAGTCATGACAGTGTCCAACATACGACAAATGCTAGAATCATCCAAAGTAGAAGGTGGAGGAGCAACAGCAGCAGTCGAATCAACAAATGCATCAGCAACCGGATCACTTGAAGGAGGAGGAGGATGAGGAGGCGGAGGAGGGTGCAATACCCGAAAATGGATCAACTCTAGGGCATTTAGAGCTAGCTCGCATCTGAGCAACCCTCTACCTAAGGAAGGTGGCACCTATGGGAGCTATAATATGTACAGGCTCAGAAGCAGGAAACTCATCTAAACCTAGATGCAACAAAATCCAATGAATAAAAACTGAGAAAAACAAAGCATGAGCAGAAGAACTACTCCTATGAACTTTAACCAAAGATCAAATGAAAAGATGAGGAAAACTCATAGGAGCATCTGTGACAATAGCATACAAAAATGCACATCTCTTGATAGGAATAGTGTGCAAATAAGAGATGGGTCAGATAGAATGGCAAGAAATCTGGAACAATAGATAATGAATCTCGGTCAACTCGTGAGAGGTGATCTGAGGATCAGAACCCCACTGGATAGAAGATCTAGTAAGATATGATATAATGTCATCAAGTAGAGGAGACTCATCATAAGGATAGACGGGATGCTAGACCTTAGGCACTCCAAGAGCAGAGGTCACTACCGTAGGAGTAATGACATACTCTTCACCCGTTATCCAACTCTTCACGAACTGAGTATTGGAATTATTTGGGTAGACAGAGAGGTTCAAGTAGAACTCTCTGATCAAGGTAGCTGGAGCAAGATGGTCTACATCTAGCAAAGGCAACCAGTCCCTACGCTTAAAGTTTCTCCTAATCTCCGAGTCAAGCTCATCTAAAACTACCTTTCTCTTAGCCCACACATTTCTAAGAATGTTCAATTTCTCATACGTCGCTTGGTTTTTCTCACTACAGAACATCTCACTATCAAAGGATGGAGTAGAAGAAAAGGTAGATGTCCTATGGGCTCTAGTCTTCCTAATCATGATGCTAAAGATCAGAAAGGATAGACAAAAAAGAGACAAAAAAAAAAACCACCAAGGGCACGCTACATCAGACACAGTTAGAGCGAAAACAATATAGAAAATAACAATCTATATGATGCATGAACAATATTAACAACTGATGCATGCTTTAATGCAATGAGAATAGTGCAATTATACTTTAAAAATCACAAAATTGGCTTGAACATAGAGTTTATATCAAAAACCCCAAATTTTGAAAACCCACTTTCAAAAATCCTAAAAATTGACCAATTTATCATTACACAAGTTAGATAACAATATATAATGATAAAATGAAGCAATAACACAAGCCAATTTCATCAAATTATGCTTAATTGAACAAAATCTCCAAATCGAGTAGTTTCAAGCCCCAGAAATTTCAATTTTTCCCAATTCATCAAATTGATCAAATTGAACCACAAATATCATGTTAATATCATCCCACAACAAAAACCTATTGACCAATTTTGAACGAAACCAATGAAAACACCAAAAACCCAAAATCCCATAGGTTCGAAATTTGCCCTTAAATGTATGAAAAATGAAATTAAATCAAAAAAGAAAGGGTAAAAGAGTCATACCGGTGCTAGATGACAAAAACCTTTAAGAGAAATTGAGGGAAATCAACAAAAAATTTGTAATTTGAATCTAGATCGGTCGAAGAGAGAGAGAGAAAGAGCTTTTGAAAATTTTTGAATAATGAAGAACACATGAAAAACTCATGTTTTAAAAAACTCTCTAAACGATTTTCGATTGATCGAAAAATAGATTTGATCGATCCAACAGCAATTGAGTATCGATTGAGCCATGCAGATTCAAACCAAATTTTGATCGCAATTTCGATCGGTCAAGCAATAGGTTCGATCGGTCGAGCAACAGGTTCGATCGATCGAAAATCCGGAAAAAAATTAAATTTTGAAAAACAGAGCGATTTTATGCAGAAACTCCTCAAAGCACAATATTTCATGAATGAAATGCATAAGTATGAGATTAAAAGTTTTTCAAAAACACAAGTATTTAACCCTAATCTCCCAAAAACAAGATTTTCAAACAATATATCCTTAAATCTCAAACTTTAAACATATTTTGCATCAAAATCAAAGAATTTTTAATCTTGGATGGCCACAACAAGATCACACACAATAACATGTACTAAGTTTAGCAAAGAGCAACTTGTGTAGTGTGTGCAACTAGCAAAAGCTTGAGATACATATGAGATGATATGTGAATAGTAATCAATCACAATTTCTACAAAATTCATCACATAATTTGAAAGAGACTATTACCTAAAGAGTTACATCATATAACTCCCACATCTCCTTGAATAATAGCTTGCAATCATGTAAGTTTCTTGATTTGCCTCATAATGTACACACTAATTTTATTTGATTGAAACTTATTAAAATAGCCAAGATAATGTACACACCAATTTTAGCATTTAATTCGAGGCTACATCTTATGTTCTTTCTGTGCATGTGCTACACTTTCTCGAGCACAAAATCTTATGATATGCACTAAAGTGTTCATGATTAGCTAGTAAACAGTGGTGTGATGGTTATTTATGTCTTTCTCATTAAGTTCAAGTCCAATAATCAAAGGCATGTGACTTCAAGATCAAGATCATGTGATCAAAAACTATAAACAACTCCCACACAACATGCACTACAAAGCTCAAACTAGTAAAGTGCAATAAAATAAGTTCATCCAAGCTAAAAAAAGTACATAAAAATGTTATGTAAAGATAATATAGCCAACCTTGATTTCAAATCCAAGAAAAATTAATGCAAAACACATTTTTCTTCCCTTCTCCTTCAATTTTTTTTTTTTTTTTTTTTAAAAGAATAACAAAAACAACCTAGCATGAAATGCATGAATGTTATGCAATACAAATCCTAGAAAAAAAAAACAAAAAAATTTTTTAAAAGAATAACAAAAACAACCTAGCATGAAATGCATGAATGTTATGCAATACAAATCCTAGAAAAAAAAAACAAAAAAAAAAAACAAAAAAAAAACAAAAACAAAAACAAAAACAAAACAAAACAAAGAGGAATGGTCACAAAGAATAGAGAGATGAAGCACAAGGACCATGTCAAAAAGACTCAATTAGATTGAGCCTTTTGCATCCAAAACTTTTTAGATGTAACTCTAGTATTGGAGTTATTATTCATATTAGAATGTTAAGCAACTCCAGGATTGGAATAAAGGTTTAAAACCTTTACCAATTCAACAATAAGTACTATGGGATCATATGCTTGAGACACAGGTACTTTTGGCTTATTTACTCGCTGAACAGCTTGCAACTTGAAACAGTTTGGACGAATGTGCCTAGATTTTCCACAAAAGTTACAAACCCATGCAAGTCTATCATGCAACTTGTCCTTAGAAGGGTTAGGAGTCTTAGATTTAGACTCTTGAAGATCAACCCTAATCTTCCTAGGAGGAGTAACTTCTGCTAGTTTAACAATCTCACTCACGGAAGGCTTAGAAGAAAAAACAAAGTTTGTGGAATGATTCTTAGTCACAAAGATACTTTCTTCAAAACCTAGACCAGTTTTGTCTAAGGAAGACTTCTAAATACTCAACATGTGTTCAAGTTTAGAACTAGCAGATCTATTTGTTTGTTCTCTAGCAATAGATAATTCAAGTTCTAAATTCTTAACTTTATCAAGCAACAACAGGTTCTCAGTCTTCACCTTATCAAGCAATTCATTAGCATCAAACAATTTTAAGAGCAAATTCTTCTTATCAAGTTCAAGAGAAGCAATTTTCTGTAAGCCTAAATCAACATTCATAGCATCCTTTGCAGCAACCTTAAAAAGCTTATTATAGGCTTCTTGCAAATTAGCATTCTCAGAGAGTTCCCCATCAGAAAGGTTCTCATCAACAACAACATTTTCATCAACTACAACAGTAGCTGTGAAAGTAATGAAGTTTTCATCCTCATCACTACCAGACCCATTGTCAGAAACTTCATCATCACTAAGAGTTACAGTCATAGCCTTACCCTTTGATCTCAAGAATGTAGGACATTTTAATTTCACATGACCATATCTTTGACAACCAAAACATTGTTGACCCACAGAATTATTAGAGGTTTGACCTACTTTCTCTTTAGGTTTTTCATTATTGTTCACCTTAGTGGGTTCATTTCTCCTAAAATTTCTAGGTTCAATATTTTTTTTACCTCTTGCCCTTCTGTTATTATTCCTAAGAAAATTTCTAAAGTTCTTGGCAAGGTAAGCAATCTTTGTAGTAGAGAGATCGTCATTAAATCCATTCACATCAACATCATCAACAGACTTAAGAGCCATTGATTTGGATTTGCTTGTCTTAGGTAGGTCCAACTCATAGGACTGAAGAGATCCTACAAGTTCATCAACAAGGATGGAGTCCACATCCTTACTTTCAATGATGACAGTCACTTTAGGTATAAAGTCCTCAGTCAAATATCTAAGTATCTTCTTAATAATTTTAGGTTGATCATAGATTTCACCCAAATTATAAGCAGATTTAACAATATCATTCAATTTAGCATATAATTCATCAAAACATTCATCATCAGACATTCTAATGCTTTCAAATCTAGAAGTTAACTGCTGTAGTTTGTTAATCTTAACTGTTTTTGTGCCTTCATGCACAGTTTGGAGAATATTCCAAGCAGTATGAGCAACCCTAACATTAGAGTTTCTCTTGAATTCCTCCATAGAAATGCATTGAAAATAGCATTCATGGCTTTGCTATTAAAAGCGGCAACTTCTTTCTGAGAAGTTTGCCACTCACTCACTAGAGTAGTGGGCTTCTCTCATCCGTATTCAATGGAATTCCAAACTCTCTCACCAATAGATTTCAAGAATGCTTTCATCCTTACTTTCTAGTAGGCATAATTGTTCACATCAAAGTGAGATGGGATCACAAGAGAGTGATCGTGTTCTATTACAACAGGAGTCAAGGATCAACTCTTAAATCAAAAGATCTAAACACTAGAGCTAACCTGCTCTGATACCATTTGTACATTTTAGACCCCTTAAAACATAAACAGATTAACCTAGTTATTTAGCCAAATGGTTAACTTAGGTAAATTATTCAGATCTAGGTTAACACAGATAAATCATATCATTGAAATAGTGTGGAAAATAAATAACACAACGATATGATAACCCAGGAAAACCAAACCTGTAAAAAACCTGAGGAGGATTTAACCTAGCTATCCTCAAGGTAAAACAAATCCACTATAAAAGAATTGAAGTTTACACAATAGCGACTTAGACCACTAACATCCTATTGCTACCTCAGGTAAGAAACTTCCTACCATGACCATGTGACAACTCCGAGTCCATGAACTACTTCTTTCTTGGATTCACAGCAACCACAAGTACTTCCACTTTTGTTTTCTTTAAGCTTTTTATGCAGCAACTAAAGCGATCACCAAGCTCTTGACATCAATCCTGAGATTGGAAATCCTAAGTATGTATGAAGGCAAACACCTCTAGATCTCACAAGAGATTTATACACACAGCATAAACAACAACTTTAAAACATGGCTAGGGTTTTTCCTTTTATATTTAAGGCAAAACATAAAACCCTACACGTCATACGAGCTTGGGCTGAGTTGGAAAATTCTGCAGAAAAACAATCTGCACGAGTTTCAATCAATCGAGTCTAATTTTCGATCGATCAAGCCTTACAGATTTACATAATAAATCTTGCAGTACACTCGATTCCAACTTTACACATAAACACACTTTGAGCAGCCTAATTCTAGACTCTAAGTTTTGATCATGATTTGCCAACATTGCACATTGAAGCTCTAATACATTTAAATCCTAAATTCTTAGAACTTAACAAAAAATATTCTGGTAACTCTAGGGTTAGGATGAAGAGAGAAGTTGGCTCTTACTTTCAGGGGGAAAAAAATCACTTTTCCTCCTATGTGTAGAGGTCTAAAATACCTAGACCTGAGTTTGGAGTTGAGGTACGTATGAGATTGAAATGATGTTAGGTACCCAATACCTTCTAATCGTATGGATGGTTTCCAATCGTGTTTTAAGGACATTCTAATTATTGAACTTAATAACTAAGTGGGCGCACATCATATGCATGCATCTTCTACATTAAATTGCATGTTACATATTTTAGCAAGATGAAAATCATGAGAAGTCTCACCTTGCTTAGAACTAACAGTCTTTCTTGGAAAACCCTACATATATATAATCACACTTGAAAGTGTTTTTAACATAACTCAAAGGGAAAAACACAAATTAAGAATCATTATTCCATTATTCTTAGAAGGCTTTTACAAAAAAAAATGAATTTTATAAATTGATTTTGACAGTGTCTTTTATCAAAACCTCTCATATTTTCCTCCCTCTACCAAAGACCTCTCATACCATTTGTCCATTTTCTCTCCCTTTTTCCATCCTCTCAATTTCCACTCCAACCAAACACACTCTTAATTTCCTTTTCCTTTTTCCCTTGTAAGTTTTCCTTTAGTTAAAGGTGATTTGGGCTAGATTTGTAGCTGCAGAGCCACATATATGGAGACAATAGGAAGCCATGGTCCCTAACTATATAATGGCAGCAGTATCCTTTATCAACTTACAAATATTTAAAACTGGCTGCCAAATTTTTTTTTTTTTTTTTTTGGGTACAACTGAGAAAAAATGTACAATTCTTTAACTCTTTGACCCAATAATTTGTTACAATACCTAATTGTACCCATCCCTAATTAAAATTCCATAGATGATCGCTGACGTGCCTGACTTCTGTGGTGGAATGGCAACCATAATTTTATTTGCTTCAGTGCCCACAAACTATGTATTGAGTCATAATTTAACCGCAATTAAATTGATTTTACGTCATACAGCATAATTTACCATTTATTCAAAAAATAAACTATTATCAATAAAATGTAGGTATAGTTTTTTAAGTGTTATACCTTACGATCTGCCAATTATAATTGAACGTAATTATTATGGAAAAAAACAACATTATTTTTGTTATATTAGTTAATACAATCATGTAGTTGAATTTAATTAATGAATCTAAGGAAATATATTAAAAATTTTGCTCTTTTACTGTTTTTTCAGTTAAGTTTGAATGATTTCATGATTTGTCTTTGATTCAATGGATAAACTACTGTAATTTGGCCCTTAAAGTTTAAAATTTATCAATTTGAGCCTTTAGTTTTTAATTTGGTCAATTTGAAATATCACTTTTTTTTTTTAAATGTAGGCAATTTAGTCCTTCTAATTTTCGTTGCACTTTTGTGGTTAAGTATGAAAACAATACTGTTTTGGAACTGAATTTTAGTCTAGCTGATGTTTTAAAATTCAGATTACATATTTTACAGTATAATTTTTTTTAATCATGCATTCTTATATATTCTTAACTGTTTATTTATTATTAAAAAATATAAATAAAATTGGATTATATATTTTACTATATATTTTTTTAATCATTCTTAAGTAATTTTAACCATTTATTTATTATTAAAAATATACAAATAAAATAATATTTTATATTACTGGTTAAGGTTAGATAAGTATGTTACATAAAAAGATTTGAACTGTAAAATTCTTGAGTAGGAACCATTTTTTTTTTATAGTTAGTACTCACGTGCACTTGCAAGCTAGGCACAATGATGCCATTTTCACATCTGCAAAAGCCGGAGCTTCCATAACTCCTTACCTACTTTGTAATCGTTGTATATAATATCTATCTACATCTGAGATATGTGGGATTCACACATTGTGAGAGAGACACTATACGCATCTAATGCATATACTAATTGTTAGCATATAGTTGTGATTGGCAATAACAACATAACACAGTGCTTCATGCACACAATAAATCCGCTTAGTGGATGATTTTGCCTCACATAGGTAGGACTGTTTTTATAAAGAATAAATAGTAAAATGGTATTTGAGTAAGATTGTGACTCTTGAAATTAATATATTTGTTCATACAAATATGTCCATGCTTGCCTATAAACATTCACTTGGACATAAAATTTAGTATATTAGGGGATGCTGCAATTGTTACATAAAAAAAAAAATAGATTCCTCAAAACACCTATTGAAGCACCATCCACAACTCAAGTACACAACCCAACCTCACAAAAACCCCATACCCATTAACTTAACACATAGCCACCTCAGCTTTAAACCGAGAAATAAAATTTATCATGTATTTAGCCTTTCACATGGAGTGGGTCCTACAAATGTAGGGTCTACCCCATGTGAAAGGACGGATACATGTAATACCACATCAAACTAACGAATATTGAATACACCACTACAAAAGTACCACCTGCCACAACTATTCAACAATATATGCCCCTCAACCGTTGTGATTCAAAACCATGGACCATGATATGTAGTATGTACCACAAAAAAATTAATCGTTGTTCCTTTCACTAATATTATTGTTTTGACTTTTTACATTGACAACAACAACTCATGTTACACTCTTATCACCTACCTTAATTTCTTTATTATGCACATGGAGTAGAAGAAGAAACACTTCCAAACTCTACACCAATACCCCACAACACAATTAATAGATCTGCATACTCACGGTCAACAACACCAACACCCACCCACCTAGTAGTCACCCATTTCCCTACTCTATTGTTCCTCATTTCCCCTTTAATTTTTCCTTATTCAAATAATTTTAGCCTTTAATTTTATATTTTGAACAAATTTGGGGTACACAAAAAAGGGTAAAATTTAATCTAATGATGAATTTATTAAAATACACAAGTAATATATATATATATATATATTATGGGTTACTTTTAAGTTACAAATGAAGTACCTATTTGTGTTATTATAATACTACATAATTTTTTTATTAAATAAGTATTTTGACAAATCAACTATTGGATTACGTATTAATGTTATACTTGTCATTACTTACAAAATATCAAAATAGTCAAAGATTAATAACTATCTCACCATAATTTTTGTTAGAATTTCAAGTATTTTCTAATTTTAAAATTATATGTAGAATATAAATTTATTTATCAAATAGTAAATAACATTTTATTATTTTAATGTTTAATGTCCACATTAAGAATAAAGACAATATATATCTCAATGACAAAATTATCTAAGTTCGCATTAACTTGTGCCCAAATTCTGATCTATTTTAGTATAAGAATTTTTTTTTTTTTTTCATACCTATTTTTCAAAACACCCCACATCAGATAATCTATTTACATTACATTTCATTATATATCAATTTTCTTGATTTTAAATTTTTTTTCACATACAACAATTATCATCCATTCTATTCTTTTATCGTTGGGATACATAAATAAAAAAAATATTAAAAAATAATTACAAAATGAATATTGTCAGTACTTTAACATATTTGTAAATTTACTTAATTATACACTCACTAATGTGGATCATTTTTAAGCAAAAATGTGTAAATTTTATACATTTTATATTATAAACCCACTGATATGAGTGTTATTAAACTAGTTTCCAATATGGAATGGAGTAGTTTATCTCAAAATGGAGGCACAAACCTCCAACTAATTTGCTTGAAGTAATTATGTTTCCATATACTTGAAAATTGACCTTTAGAGTGGAAAGACTTGGTTTAGGTCTAGTGTATCTTGTGTACTGGACACAATCAGATGGTAACATGTGGACACTAGACCCAAGCCTAACCCAAAGTGGAACAATAAGTCTAGTGCCTCATACATAACGAGTTGTGAATTTATGTAGACCCATAGTTTTTTGTTCACCACCAATAAATGACTACACAACTCCTTGCGTGAATGAATTATTACAAAAATTGTAAAAATTGCTATAGTAATAGACATTTTGAAAGTGAAAATCACGTGAGATGACACTTTATGATGCACACACGTTTAAATAAGGAATAAATGAGGATGAGCGAGGGTGGTAGGGAGTGGGAACCGTGTAAACGGTGGTTGCTGATCAATATCAAAAGATCAAACTTCGAAGATCAAAGATCGAGGTGAAAGGACGGTTCTGTTGAGTTGGATTAATTGGACAGTCAAAACTCAACAGTACAGAATAAGTATCCACATGTACAGGTCACTACGTATTTTAATATGTATAGAGGTCCGGTTGTCTACGTGGCATGCATCATATCCGTACTGACTTGGACAAGTAACTGTGAGCCTAAGTGTATCACGATGAAAGTAGTGTATATATATAACAGACGTTACAGACCTACCATAAGATTGATTGCACATATATGCATCAGCAAGAGAAAGTTCTATATTTGTATTTGTATTTGTATTTGTATTTGTATTTGTATTTGATAGTTTTCTATAGTTACTAAACCAGGAATTCTCACAGACTGGCCATGGACGCCTCCTGGAAGATTTAAGGTGGTGTTCTTATATAAGCCAATGCTCTCTCTCTCTCTCTCTCTCTCTCATACACACACAATCTGTGACTTGAGTTTTGGTTGTAAATGCTTGTTTGTACAGTTTATTTTTTTTAAGTTTTTGGATATGGCCCATCAACTAAACAACCAAATGGGGCTTTATTCCAAAACCATTTTCACAAGTCTCTAAATCCGAAACAAACAAATTTCAAACCCAATCAACTAAACAACCAAATGGGTCTTCATTAAATCTCTAAACCCTGAAAAACTCAAAGAGAAACAAACAAAGTTCGCATTTTTGGGGCTAAAAAGGGTACCTTTGCTCGCCAGGGTCATTGGGATCGGAGAACTCAACAGGAACGACGGTGTGGTCGGAGCTGTAAAGGTCTTTGCTGGTAACATCGAGGGTTTGGTCAGTGAGGCACTTTGCACGGAGGTGAAACTCGACGGAGCAGAACTATCTACTACCAACATATGAAAACTAGAAAGACAATAATATATATATATATATATACACGCCCACATATGAAAACTAGAAAATTTAATTTGGATTAAATTTTCTCTTTTTTATAATAATCTAGGCAGTTTCTCAACACAGCTTCTTAAGAACGAAAGTTAGAAAATGGTTTCTTAAGGATGGTTGTAAACAAACAAGTGGTGGATCAATGCAAGTAGTGGCGAAGTCAAGATTTCACTTAAGTGGGGGCAAGATTTAAAGACAATTTTGATAATCATGTAAAGTTGTATATACACTACTTTAATTGCTTTCAAAACATATGTAGAATTTGGCCTTTTTCTTCTCTATTATATAAATGGTTTAAATTTGGGTTCATAGTAGAAAATCAAAGTTTAAACCATTTGTCATCTCGACGTACCATTGACGTATTTTTTTATCTACTAGTATCAATTTGTTACTTAACTTTGTGATGGATTTGTTGTGAAAATAGTGAGACTGCGACTTTATTGTTGTGTATAAAATATAAGAGCCACAAACAATTGAAATTCCATGAACAAAAAAAAAAGGGGATAAAATTTCAAAATGCTGTGAATAAACATGCTGAATTTCAAGTACAAGACACAAGTTTTTTATTTTTAACAAAAGTGGTATTAGTTTTGGTTTAAATGTGTTGAATCTCTCCATTTTTTTTTTCAGTGTCAGAGTGGATTAAGTAGGGACTGCCCTTTGTTTTATCATGGGACAAAGCATTTAAGATGTCTATACATAATACTACTACTAAACTTACTAGACTTTATTAGCTTTTTTTTTTTTTTTTTTTTTTGTAAACTTCACAATTTTTGCCACAACTGTCCTACACTGACAAACTGTGATTAGTTGCATATATATCACTTTTATATAGGCCCATAACTTTTTTTTTACCACTCATAATTTGTCACACGGATAGTTTAAAAAAAATTGTGGTATTTTGTATGATCATAGAATTTTACTTCTAATAGTTTTTTGTAATCGCATTTCCATATATATATATATATTTGTGGTGTTTGTTGGACTGGGCTTGAGTTTGGTTTAAGTCTGATGCTCTAGTGAACTGTGCCACTAAGATAATGGCACAGTACAAGAGGATTTAAAGATACCCGTTAAAAGTGATGACACTAGACAAGACGGATTCAATGCAATCTCAATTCTTGTCTAGTGTACTAAAGCTTTTACGTTTACAAATGTTTGTCTTACATTTTGTGTGTGTGTGTGTGTGTCTTTTGTGGGGGGGGGGGGGGCGTGTGTGGTTGTGTTCAATAACTATAACATTAAACTATATGTACTTAATTGATTAGGACAAATTTCAGTAATTTTCCATTAACAACTTGTTTATGTTTTACTGAACATCTTAGTTGAAGTACTGGTAAGTCGTAACTCCCAAGCCCCAAGCACATAGAGAAAAAAAATTCATATATGTTTTTCCTACATTTATTTTTAAATTTCGTTCTTTTTTTTTCTTTTTTTTTTGGTTAAAGGCCTTTATATTATATTAAACAACAAAAGAACTGAAGCTACAAACTTGGCCATAGAGGCCAAAGTAGAGGCTACCCGCCTATAACAATACAAACCATTACTATCAAGTACAAGTTATCTAATTCATTAAGGGGGGAAACATCAAAAATAACAAAATCCTCCCTCATATAGCACCCATTCTTGGCCAAATAGTCAGCACACCTATTCGCCTCTCTAAACACATGAGCTACCCGAACCTGTGAGAGGCTTTCCATGAGTGATTTGCAGTCAAGAAGCAATGGAGAAAATTTTTTATTAGAGCTATCAACATTATTTAACATCTCCACAGTTACCTTGGCATCAAGTTCCACTTCTAAATTTCTAATTCCCAGCTGAATGGTAAGAGACAACCCATCCCTCAAAGCCCACAATTCAGCCATAACACTTGTGGTGTACCCAATAGATCTCGAGTACCCCCTAATCCACACCCCGTCATTATTCCTAATTAGTCCTCCACCACCAGCTCTACCTGGGTTCCCAAGCAAAGCTCCATCCGTGTTAAGCTTGTACCAACCCGAATTAGGCTTGTACCATTTAATAGGAATAATAGTCCTTGATGTAACTTGCTTGGCTTTACTTACACAGTAAAAATAGTCCTTAGCTTGGCCGAGACACACCTTATCAAGCATGGTGTTTGGAATAGAGTTTTCAAACACAACTTTATTCCTGTTTTTCCACAAATTCCAAACAGCAAATAGAAAAAGAAAGCACCAAGGAATTGATTTTGTTTATGCCTTACTTCACTCAAACAATTATGTTTAAGCCAAACTTCAACATTATTAGTAAAGGAATTAACAAGAGACGGAGGAACCTCCAAATTCCTTCATAAATTATGGGCAAATGCACATTCACTGAGGAGATGGACTATAGTTTCATCCTAAACTATACACAAAGGACATACCTTGTCACAGTTTATGCCTCTTTCTGCAAGAACTTCCTTCACTGGAACACTACCATGCAAACACAGCCAAAGGAAACATGTAATTCTCAGCAAAATATCTAATTTCCAGATCCATTGTCCATGGAATGGCATAGCAGGTTCCTCCCCTTGATTTGCCAATCGGTAAGCTAAACTAACAGTGAACTTTCCATTCTTTGAGAATTTCCACAACACTGTATCTCTCCCACTTCCATGTAATTGAATTGGAATAGCTTTAATTCTTTCTTTAATGGGCTGAGGGAGATCAAAGGAAGTCAGCTCCTATTTCCAATTTTGGCCACAACACAAATCCGCAACTGTCAAGTTTTCTTCTCCTTGCCTAAGAGGCCCTTCAATCATACTCCTAAGAGAATCACCATTAACCCAATTGTCCCTCCACACCTTTACCCTGGATCCATTCCCAATCCCCTAAGAAATCCCTTTTTGGAAGATAGGGAAACCCAAGCTAATGGCTTTCCAATTAGGAGACGATGGGAGTTTTTCAAGATCTCTCGATCTAATTCTTGAATGGGAGCAATATTTATTCAGGATGACCTTCGCCCACAAAGCATCTTTTTCATGATACATCCTCCAATTCAATTTGGATAACAAGGCTATGTTCTTAGCTCTTGCTTCTTGTATTCCCAATCCTCCTTCTTTTTTAGATTTTACAATCTTACTCCAACCCACCATGTGCATTCTTTTTCTCATTTGTTGACCCCCATAAAAATTCTCGGCTGATCTTATCCAATTTCTCACATACATGAATTCGTAGGACAGCCCCTTGCATAATATGATTTGGGATGGCTGACATGACTGATTTAATTAAAACAGCCCGGCCTGCAAAGGAAAGAAATTTCACTTTCCAACCAGCAAGTTTGCTCATAACCCTTTCTACAATAAACTTGTATGGATTTCTAGGAAACCCTCGGTGTTTAAGAGGAAACCCAAGGTATTTACCTATGTTATTGGTCTCCCTTATACCCAATCTTTCACTTATTTCCTCCTTCGACTCATCACTTACATTAGGAGAAAAATAAATTCTAGACTTGTCATGGCTATTAATCCTTTTTAGCAAGGCTGATACCATTGGATGTGAAGCAATTTCAGATGTGCTTAAATTTCGTTCTTGAAAATACAGTCCCAACTCCCAAGTTTAGGTAGTAGTTAGTAACTTAGTACTGACATTTTATTTATTTAAAAAAAAAAAAAAAAAAAAAAAAAAAAAACACTGTCGCAAGACATATGTACACTTAGACAACGCCATACACCAAAATGAGAGTGGTAAATTGTGGATTGTTCTTTGCTATGGAGTAAGGATTTAAAATCAATTTAAAATCAATTTTTTAAATTATAAAAAAAAAATTAGAAGTCTTGAAATAATTAATTAGATTGATCACAATAATAAAATATAAAAGGTTGTGCGTACCCAAAATATGGTTATTGGGCTCAACCTCTACTTAGGCTCACAATTTATTTGTATTATGGGCTTTGGATTTCCTACCAGGGTGGTCCTATGCTCGGTGACCCAAATACACTCCTATCTTCTCAAAATTTTCTCTTTACCTCACAAAGTTACTCCCTTTCTATCTTAGATTGATAGCTCTTCTTTTTCTCAGTGCTCTCTCTCTCTAGAATTGCCAACCCCTCTTCTTCATTCTCTTCTCCTATTTATAGGCTAAGGTTAGTGGAGGCGTTATGATTGCTACCTCTTACTAGTGCGAATGAGGGTCAAATTCCATCATCTCAAAGTGGATGTTCTGTCGGAAAGGTGGTAGTGGCATTGGAACTGATTCCCACCTCTAGAAGCCAGCTCGGCAATGATGCTCTCAAGGGCACTACCGGGCATCTCCGAGCAATATAGCTCCCGACCAGGATAGAGATGATCGGGAGGGTTTTGCTTGGGGTATTCGTACTTGTGCGGCCTTATTTTCAGCTCCTAAGCCTAGAATGGGCCCTGTGGTGTCCAAGTCGAGGTCGTAGGTCCAATGAGGGCGGGGTGATGTATTAGGTCACCTAGCCAGGTCCCAAGGTCCAATAGGTCTGGGGCCCTGGCCCATACAATAGCCCCCCTTTGATTTGTGCCCAGCTACTAGGAGCAAATTAAGGACAATCTGAGTGACGCTTGTGATTCCTCGGGAAGCCCAACTGTTGGCTACTGAACGAACGAGACAGCCATCAATGCTTTCTTAATTGGAGCACCACACCAGGCTGTCACATTTGACAGTCATCATAACCTGACAGTTCGTGAACTAAATCCACAAGTGTGAGGGTTCAATAAGGATCCAGAAAGATTTTCTCGCCTTCTCCTTCATTAAATGCTTCCATCCCTATAAATAGTCCCACTTGCGTTCTCAAATCACTTTTTGCTTTCTTACTCCTTAAAATTTTCTCTCTGTCGAGCATACTCTTCCTGTGTTCAGATCTTTCATCCATGAGCACTTCCTCCTAGAGTTCTAGTAAGTTTTCGTTTCTATCTCTCTTCTTTTTCCTTTTCTTCAATTTCTTTTCCTCATTTTAGATTATTAGAATGGGATTTTCTCACATTCTGTCCTCCCAGGCATCTTTAGCCAACTTTAGGGAAGCTTTCAACATCCTAGGAGATGTGTATGTGGCATATTGCCATGAGGGCGATATCGCTCTACATCGTCGCTCTGGGTCCAATACTGCATTTTTTCCTTTAATGGCAATCTTAGAGGGAGGAGTTAGGCTCCCCGTGGACCCTCTTTTACTTAGTACCCTTAGGTTTTACAGCTTGTGTCCTAATCAACTTCCTCCTAATTTTTACTGGGTAGTTAGCTACGTCAGTAGATTAAACTAGATATACGGGTTACAATTGGACCACTATGACATAAACTTCATATACAGTTTGTGTAGAAATATTAGGTCTAACTACTATTTAAAAGCTAGGTATCTACAAGTAAGGCTTATATCATGCCTTCCCGATTCTAACTGAAATTCCACAGGGGAATATGTTCGGGTGAGGGCAACTGGCTTACCGGTGAGCTCCCTTGCCCACTCTCGGAACATGATGTTGGTCAGTACCGAACATCCTTTACTCTTTACTTGTGTTTTGCTTGTGATTGACTTGCTCAAAAAGGTGTTAACTAGCTTTTGTGTTATTTTGATGCAGCCGTTTAGGCCGGCTTTATTAGTGGATAGCCCATTGTTATCGTATATTGACATTCGGCATGCCAACTTCCTCCCCCCACAACTAACCGTAGGCGAGGCCCGTGATCTCAGCCCACGATACACAGCCTCGGACGAACTTGCACCAGTAAGGGACGCCTCGACTAAACTTGTGTCCTAAAGCCGTAGGGTCCACGTACGCGTTGAACCTAAAGCCCCCGTTTAAGTAGTCGAGCCAGCAGTGGCCGGATCAGTCAACTCCTTGGGAGCATAATCTGACCTTGGTGACGAGATGGTGACTAGGTAGACAACGACCATTGGCCGCTTTATGCCCGGTGCTCGGCCAACCTCACAACAGCAAGAACGTAGGGTTAGAGACCCGACTCCCCCTCCTCCTTCCCCCAGTCGCTCTAGGAAGAGACAATGTACGGCCGATCAACCTCTCGCAGGCTTAGGGGATGCGCCCACAAGAACTCCCCTTCAAGTGTTTGGAGGAATCATTATCTGGGAGCCGCCTACCCAGGTTGGGACAAATGTGGCGTCCTCCTCTCGGTCAGAAGTGAGCTAGCAACCCACCTTCAAGCTCGGGGACAAACCCTTACCTGCATCCGCCAGTGTAAGGACATAGTCTCAGGCTGAAGGGTGGCGGGTTGCCCAAAGTCTGGTGTAGGGCCTTTTATTGCCCAAGGACGTTCATGTTTTCTCAGACGCAACCAAGGAGTTTGTGGCTAGGCGGTTGCAGTGGCACACCATAGCGGTAATTTCTCATCCTTTTGTTTCCTATTTGTTTCAATGCATACGCATTCCTTTTGCTTTCATACTTATTATCATTGCTCTATCAGGCCCTGCAGCTGACCCACGTTCTCGATGGGAGGCTGAAGAAGCTTTTCGAGGACGCTGAACGAGAGAGGGCTCTCAAGGATGTCGCCACAGCTACCGCGAAGGAGAAAGTGAAGGCTACCACAAAGGAAAAGAAGGTTGTTGCGTCCGAGAAAGCTAGGGCGTTGTCGGAGAAGAGGTCCACAGAGCTGGAGATGAAGTTGGGCGGGACCGAGCTTTAACTAGTGGAGGCCGAGAGCCTGAACCTTGCTCAAACCGAAGAGTTAGCCGACCTGAAGGCAGCTTTGGAGGCTTATGAGAACAAATGGTACAATAAAGGCTTTGCTGACATGGAAAACTCTATGGAGCCAGTCGTTCATGAAGCTCGGAAGCTCAGGTTCGAGGAGGGGTGGTTGGCCACCCTGCAAGCTTTGGGGGTCCCTGAGGACTCTCCATTAAGGAATCCCAACCAGATCCCCTTCCCGGATCCCTCTCCCGTTGTACAGAATCCTTCTGGCGCTATTGACGAGGAAGAGACTCCTAACATGAGGGAGTTAGTGAGGGCAATTGACTCCCATGTAGAGTTAGTTGACCTGGAAGTCACCAGCAACCTTCGTGCTGGTGATCAGCCTGACGGGAACATTGAACTTCATCCACCTTCATTAACTCAACCAACCGATGATGTGATAAAGCAGCCATCCGAGGACGCAGCCTTGCACTAACATACTGACCCTGTAGCTTAATACCCGGAGTCACTTATTGTTCTTTTATTTGTTCCTTACTTTTGCCTGGTTTACCTACAGTCACCAGGTTATGGTGACAAAACAATAATTTACCTCTTATTTTTCTAAGTTTTATTTTCTTATAGTCACCAAGTTGTGGTGACAAAATAATGGTTTGCTTTATTTGATTAGATACTCGGATATGAATGGTTACTTCGTTATTACCAAGTCATTCTTTCCACCATGTTTTGTTGTGGTTATTTTACTCACATGTTTTTGTGTTTACTGGAAGGATCTGGCTCATTGGCAATAAAAACTGTATTTGACATATGTTGCCTGATTTAATGGAAATGAATGCTAGGTGATTGAGCCCTACCAAGTACAAAATTAGCCGAGTATTGTACTTTTCATTAGGGAAATTTAGTATAAGGATTTTACCTTTCCAATGATGAAGATTGAACCGGGGACGGGGTTCTCTCCTAAGGTAAGATTTGAGGTTAAGTTTCCATATGTCCAGTGATGTAAATCGAACTGAGGATAGGTTTGTCTTTAGAGTAAATTTTGAAATTTGGATCCCACCTACCCGGTGATGAAAATCGAACCAGGGACAGGTTTTTGACCTCAGATAAAAATTGGAGATTAGGTTTTCACCTGTCCGGTGATGAAGATCGATCTGGTAACAAGTCTCTATTCTTAGATAAACTTTGAGATTAGGTTTCCACCTGTCCGGTGATGAAGATCGAACCGGGAACAGGTTTCTATCCTTAAATAAAACTTGAGATTAGGTTTCCACCTGTCCGGTGATGAAGATCGAACTTGGAACAGGTTTCTGTCCTTAGATAAAACTTGAGATTAGGTTTCCACCTGTCCGGTGATAAAAATCGAACCGAGAACAAGTGTCTGTACTTCAATAAAACTTAAGATTAGGTTTCCACCTGTCCGGTGATGAAGATCGAACCAGGAATAGGTTTCTATTCTTGGAATAATTTGCCTAAATTCTCTTTGCGTATATTTACCAGAGCTAATGGGTTAATAACGATGGAATTATAAGCACGTATTCACCTACATGGATAAACATCATTTTCGTATTAATTAACAATATGCACATATAACATTACATTCAATCTGTACCCCCACGTATAGATAATTAGTGGTAAAATTTCTTCAAATTGTGGGCATTCCATGGCTGGGGAAGAGATCTTTCATCTAAATCCTCCAAATAATACGTCCATGTGCATGCAATGGCAGTAACTCTATATGGTCCCTCCTATGTTGGTGCTAACTTCCCTGCGTTGATGTCTCGTGTATTCCCTACTACCTTCCGAAGTACCAGATCTCCCGCTCCAAACTCCCTTTTCCTCACATCCCTATTGTATCTCTGGGCAAGTTTTTGCTGATATTCAACCAGCCATATAGTCGCCAATTCCTGGCATTCTTCCAACAAGTTCAACTGTTTCAGCATCGACTTTGAATTCTTGGTAGGGTTAAATCCTGAAACCCGGGCACTACACAAGTTTATTTCTGCTGGTATGATTGCTTCTGCTCCATATGTTAAGAAGAACGGGGTTTCTCCCATGGACCTTCTTAGGTTTGTTCGATATGCCCACAGAATACTAGGCAACTCTTCTGCCCACCTACCCTTAGCACCTTCTAATCTCCTCTTCAACTCGCTCATAATAGCCTTGTTGGTAGCCTTGGCTTGACCGTTGCTTTGAGGATATACTGGGGTAGAATACCGATTTGTGATGCTAAGACTGCCACAAAACTCGCGGAAAGCTTTGCTGTCAAACTGCAACCCGTTGTCTAATACTAGGGACTCTGGTACCCCAAACCTTGTCACTATGTTCCTCCATACAAACTTCTTAATGTCCACATCCTGGATGTTCGCCAATGCCTCTGCCTTTGCCCATTTGGTGAAGTAATCCACAACTACTACAACAAACCTTCGATTTCCTGTTGCCCGAGGGAATGGACCAACGATATCTAGCCCCCACTGCGCTAAAGGCCAAAGGCTACTAATGGGGTTCAAGCTCCCTGCCGGTTGGTGGATCATAGGGGCGTGCTTCTAACACTACTCACATTTCTGTGCATACTCGTTAGCATCCTTTTGCATTCGGGGCCACCCAAATTCTTGAGTCATTGCTTGGTGGGCTAATGAACGTCCCCCTACATAACTGCCGCACACTCCTTTATGTGGCTCGACCAAGAGTCCTTCAACCTTGCTGGGGTGTAAATATTACAGGTAGGGCCCATCAAAAGATCTTTGATATAGCCTACGATTGGCTGATAACCAATACCGAGCAACTGTCCAGCGTACTTTCTCTGCTTTCTGCTCATCGGCAGGCATGCAATTCTCGACTAAAAGGTCGATGATCGGAACCATCCAACATGGTTCAATCGTTGCCACCAGCAAAACAATTACTCCTATATTGATACTTGGTTCTGCTACGAGCTCCACTTTGATTATCCGAGGTACCTCTTCTATCATTGACGACGCCAATGTGGCCAAAGAATCTACGTGTCTATTCTGCCCCCGAGCCATTTAGACCATTCTTGCCTCAAGAAACTAACTCATAACCTGCCTTACCACTCGTAAGTATTCCTTCATTCAAGAATCTCGAGCTTCGAAACTACCCTGCACTTGGCTAACCACCAACCAGGAATCTGAGTAGACCTCAACTTCCTGCACACCTATATCCAAAATAACTCTCAATCCAGCGAGCAAGGCTTCATACTCAGCTTCGTTGTTGGAGGCCCTAAATCCCAATCGGAAAGAATGTTCCAACCTTGTCCCTTCTAGAGTGATGATAAGAATCTCAGCCCCTGCCCCCATTGCACTAAAAGCGTCGTCCACGAATACCTTCCACGGGCAACAATCTACATGACAAGTTACCTCCATCTCTTTTCTCGGGGAAAAATCTGCAACAAAATCAGCAAGAATTTGGCCTTTCATCGAACTCCTTGGCCGGTACCTGATATCAAAGAAGCCAAGCCGAATTCCCCATTTGGCTATTTGGCCCGTGAAATCGGATCTCTTCAATAGTGACTGTAAGGGATATTTGGTCAACACATAGATAGTGTGAGCTTAAAAATTATGAGGGAGCTTCCTCATAGCGTGCACTAGTGCTAACACCAACTTCTCTAGGGGCAAGTATCTTATCTCGACGTCAACCAGGGTCTTGCTTATATAATACACGGGTTGTTGCACTTCTCAATCCCTTAGAAGCACGGCACTCACAGCATGTTCCAACACTGAGAGTACATGAATAAATCCTCCCCAAGCTCTGGGGCCATTAACATAGGTGCCTACATAAAATATTCCTTCAAGTCTTGAAAAGCCCTTTTCACACTCCTCATTCCACTGGAATCCCCTCCACTTCTTCAAGAGTTGGTAAAATGGACGACAGCGAACGGCAAACTTGGAAATGAATTAGATAAGGGCAGCTAACATACCGGTCAACACTTGGACTTCCTTCGGATTACTCGGCGGCTTGAGGCACTTCACGGCTTCAATCTAGTCGGGGTTGACTTCTATTCCTCAGTTCGTGGTCAAGTATCCTAGGAACTTGCCAACCCCCACTCCAAAGGCACACTTGTCCACATTGAGGCGCAACTAATGTTGCCGAAGTACTTCGAATACCCCCTTAAGATGTTCAATATGTTATGCCTTCTGTTTGCTTTTTACCACCATATCATCAATGTACACCTTGACTGTCCACCCGATCTTATCCCGGAACATTCTCGTAATCATCCTTTAATATGTGGCCCCAGCATTCTTCAACCCAAATGGCATCACAATATAACGATAGTTAGCGTCAAGTGAAATAAATGTCATTTTCTCCTAATCCTTGGCAGCCAAGCCGATCTGATGATAACCCTGAAAAGCATCCAGAAAGCTCATCCTCGGGTATCCATAAGTGGCATCTACCAGCTGATCAATCTTCAGCATAGGAAACGGGTCCTTCAGACACGCTCGGTTTAGGTTGATGAAGTCAACACAAACCCTCCATTTACCATTTTTCTTTTTTACCACCACGGTATTCGCAAGCCACTCCTGAAAAAATATCTCCTTTATTGCCCTGGCTTCCTTTAGTCTCTTAACCTCTTGCTTCATAACTTCAACCTACTCCCTAACCGATCTCCTCGGCTTCTGCTTCTTGGGGGGGTATAAAGGGTCCACGTTGAGCTTGTGAACTATGAATTCGGGATCTACCCCGAGCACCTCATACAGGCTTCAAGCGAACACGTCCACATTCTGCACAAGAAACAACAGCATTTCTACCCTCTCTTTATTCTCCACACTTGCTCCTATCAGAAAACTCCTATCATCATTTGGCAATATCCTTACTCTTACCAAGTCCACCACACAACTAGCCCCTGCTCCCACTTGGGGTTTTTATAATTGCTACGAGGGAGTCTCCTCAGTTGACTCCTTCTATTTTATTCCCTGGCCAACTGCGACATCCAAGTATTGTCTGGCCACTTGCTGACTTCCCCTCACTATGGCAATACCCCACTCTGTGCGGAATTTGATCTTCACATGCAAGGTGGACAGTACTACCCTTATTGTATGAATCCATAGCCTTCCTAGGATCGCCGTGTAAGGAGAAAACAAAGCGACCACTATGAACGTTACCATTACCTCCTTGCCTTCCATATTCACAGGAAGCGAGATCTGCCCTTTTGGGATCACAATCCGGCCATCAAACCCCATCAACGACGTATTGTACTTGGATAGATCTTCCTTCTTTAAGCCAAGCCCCCTATATAGGTCAAGATACATCACCTTAGCTCCACTCCCCTGATCTATCATTACCCTCTTTACTACGAAACCATTTATCTGGGCTGTAACCACCAAGGCATCATCGTGTGGTTGAATCGTGCCCTCCAGATCATCGTCATTAAAGGCGATGGGCTTCCGAGTATACCTTAACTTCTTCTCGGAGGGTTGATCACCCGTGCAACTTTCCGCCGGTACCACGGCCTGCACCTCTCTTATGTTGGACACTTGAGTGCCTGTTGAAGCTACGTGGATGACTTCTATCACTCCTAGTGGGGATGGAAGAGGATTCCCACGAGGCTGGGCACCCTACCCGGCTTTCTTATGCCTAGGATTGACCACGAATTCTTTCAAGTATCCCACTTTCACCAATTACTCTAGATGATCTTTTAACACCTTGCATTGTTCCATGGTATGCCCCTTATCTTTATGGTAAGTACAATACAGGTTCTGATTTCTCTTGGACGGGTCTCCCCCCATCTTGTTTGGCCACCGAAAGTATGGCTCATTCTTAATCCGATCTACGATCCTATGCACCGGCTCTTTGAATGTCACATTCACCTCCCTCATTTGCGCTCTCGGCTCCTTGACCCTCAAATCTTTCTAAGGTCTTGCCTAAAAACCATTTTGCCGAGGATAATTTATGACCGGGGCCTTACCTTTGCTCTACAACCGGTCATCCTCTAACCGTTTATATTCTTCAATATGCCTCATTAACTACCTCATATCCTTGAGAGGTCTCCTTGTCAATTAGTCTCACAACTCGGAATCCTCGGGCAATCCCATCCAAAAGGTACTCGCCGTGATTTTCTCGTTGCCTTCACCAATCTTGTTGTACAATTCCCAATACCGGTTAGCATAGCTACGGAGGGTTTCCTAGGCCCCCATTTTCATTGATAGCAAGGCATGCACAAGCTGTGGAACTTGACTATAGGTCATGAACCGAACGCCAAATTCTTGAATCAATTTAAAAAAGCTGTGGATTGAACCTTTCCTCAACCCATTGAACCACCTCAAAGCAATGGGACCAAGACTCGAAGGAAATACCTTACACATCAGTGCATCATTATAAGAGTGCAAAGACATCATTTGAATATAATGGCTTACATGTTCTATCGGGTCCATCTTTCCATCATATGAATTGAATAGTGGTCGTGTAAATCTGCTCGGCATAAGGGCCCCTTTGATGTTCCTTGAGAATAGTGATCGGGCAACTCGGTGTAATGCACGACTCATTGCGTCCATGGCAGCATTTTGGGGTTATCGCTCCTCTAGGGAAATCGAGTCCCGGTCTACATATTCCCGTGAACAATCCTAGTGTTTATGAGATCCAGATTGATGGGACCCTTCTCCATAGTGACCTCCCACGCTGGCCGATCCTTCTCCCCTCTCCTCATGGCCCGTTCCTCAATGCCTACCTCTCGCTTCTAACTCCAAATCCCTGACCAACCTTCATAGGCACTCAAGTTCCTCATCCCTTTGCTCAAGCTCTTCATTCCTTCTGTCAAAACGATTACGCCCCGAAGCACCGAACATTGTCCAGTACGTTTGAAACAACCTTTCTCCGAGGCTAGACTGCCCTTCCTCCTCATACTCCCTATCTTCACCTCTTTTCTACCTTCTTTCCTGCCATGTAAATCCCTGTGAATACCTCCTAGACTCACTTTCAGCATAACTCCCTGATTGACCCCTAGACATTTTCTTATGCACGTCCTGAAAGAACCACAGTTTCATAGGAGATTCCCACAAATGGCATCAATTATGCGTACCCAAAATATGGTTATTGGGCTCAACCACTACTTGGGCTCACAATCTATTTGTATTGTGGGCTTTGGATTTCCTACCAGGGGTGGTCCTATGCGCAGTGACCCAAATACACTCCTGTCTTCTCAAACTTTTCTCTTTACCTCACAGAGTTACTCCCTTTCTCTCTTAGATTGATAGCTCTTCTTTTTCTCAGTGCTCTCTCTCTATATAATTGAAAACCCCTCTTCTTCATTCTCTTCTCCTATTTATAGGCTAAGGTCAGTGGAGGTGTTATGATTACTACCTCTTACTAGTGCGAATAAGGGTCCAATTCCATCATCTCAAAGTGGATATTCCGTCAAAAAGGTGGTAGTGGCATTGGAACTGATTCCTACCTCTAGAAGCCAGTTTGGCGACGATGCTCTCAAGGGCACTACCGGGCACCCGAGCACAGGGTGTCTCTGAGCAATATCGCTCCCGACTAGGTTAGAGATGAACGGGAGGGGTTTGCTTGGGGTATTCATGCTTGCGCGGCCTTATTTTCAACTCCTGGTCCCAAAATGGGCCTAGAGGTGTCCGGGTCGAGGTCGCAAGTCAAATGAGGGCGGGGTGACGTATTAGGCAGCCTGGCCAGGTCCCAAGGCCCAATAGGTCTAGGGCGCTGGCCCATGCAAATGTATAATTCACCTTAAAAGTCATATACTTCATGAAAAAAAAAAAAAAAAAGTTAAATATGGTAAATAATCTTATTTCTCTCATATTTTTTGTTGTAGTTTAATGTAAACTTTTTCTATAATTTTTGAACCAAGTCCATTTATTTTATTTATTTTCAAATTCTAATTACTAGATATGTGGATGCATGCAATTGCCCCACCTGGGCATAATGCTGCTCTGCTGATAGCTATTGTAAGTTATGAGTTCTGACGTTCAAAATTTGAACTCATTTTGGTTCAAATCAAAGAAAAAGAAAACTTCTAGGAATTAAATGAACAAGAATAAATGAATTAAATAAGTAAAATAAATAAAACTTTAAAAGGTTGTCATTCCCTTAACCATATAAAAAGTGATAATTATATATAGATCTGATTTTTATGTTAGAAAAATAGTTGTAACTTATGGTACAAATTACAAAAGCAGCCTCATGAATTACATGATATATTGATATTATATTGAATAGGTCTTTTTGAATAGTCTTTCTAAGGCATACAAGCATTTTTGCCTTGTTGTTATTATTATTAATATTGTTAGGGGTGTCTAGGACCTGCTCGACTTGCCAGAACTGCTCGAGCCACCGCCGCCCGAATCGAAATCCAACCGACCCGAGCACCATTGTGGTCGGTGACGATTTTATCCAATGAAACCTGACCCTCATCGGTTCGAGTTTCGATTTCACTTCTCTCAACCCACTAGAACCGACCCGACCGAAGAATTGGTAGATTTGTTTGATTTTCCTCCTTTTCTCTCTCAGATCAGCCCAGTTTTAGTGGATATCTCCCTTTCTATGCCCAGATCCGGTGGAGATCTCGAGTTCTTCACCTAGATCTGGTGGAGATCTCAAGATCTCGGTCCAGATCGAGTGGAGATCTTGAGTTCTCCGCCCAGATCCGGTGTAGATCTTGTGATTTTCTCCCAGATCTAGTTGAGATCTTGAGTTCTCCATCAGATTCGATGGTGATCTCGTGAACTCGGTGATTTTCGGTGCAAATGGAGTGAGTTTTTGCAAATTCCGACGAAGTTTTTGCGGATTCCGGCGAAGTTTTTGCAAATTTCGGCAACATTTGCAGAATCTGGCGACTCTCTCCACTGACCGAACCGACCCGAGAATCACCAAAACTCGAACCGACTCGACTGATTAACGCCGGCGGTCGGTTTCGGATCCCTCGGCCTTCCACCCAACGCCGGCAATTCGGGTTCGGATTGGGTCCAAAACCGACCCAACCCGACCCGTGGACAGCCCTAAATATTGTTAATCCAAACTTTTGGTTTCTATTTATCTAAATCATTGTTGTTTCATGTTTGTGTGTGTGTCTTTTTTTTTTTTTTTTTTTTTGTAGTACTTGATCCTAGCTCCTTGGGGCATTCATAGCACCTACTCATTCATAGTTAAGGATAGGAATGAAAGGGCCCTTTCACACTTCCTCATATTTCCACTTCTACTGTGGAGGATGCTTCACAACCAGATATGGATTAGTCTCTCTCGTTACTGGACCGCCAAAGGCAAGAACACCATTGTTGACAAGAGTATCAGAGTTTGAGCAAGTTGACAGAGAAAGTAATTGGTCAGTAATTATAAATTAATACAGATACATACATATATATACATACGTACATGCATGTACACAAACACGCTTGTAAACGTAAAAATTATAATTAACTTAATTATAAATTTGGTGTGTTTTATTTATTTATTTATTTATTTATTTTCCTTACATATATATTTGGGCAGGGATGACCAAATATTGTTCAATGGAGCCATATTCTACCTAGGAAGTAAGACATCTCAGGGACAAAACCTACCATTGTGGAGGACAGATGGAGTAATTATGATGAATCTGCTTCATTCTGGTCCTGTAGAGTTACTCTATTATTGGCTCCACACAGCACTGCATCACCATTATCTTTACTCTCGCTACCATTCCCATCGCTGTTCTTCAATTGTCACAGAGCCTTTAACTTGTAAGTTCACTGTATATAGAATATTTCTCTACATTATTTGGCTAGTTTACTCACTCTATTGGCAGGTGAAAATATTTAATCTGACCTGTCCCGCTCATTGGACTCACATTTACCAAAAACCTAGTAAGCCACAATAAAAGTTAATTGTGAAAATATTATTTAGAAAGAGGGCTGTCAGTTATGATCACTGCAGTTGCAACACAATTCTATTTTATATTTTGAGAGAGATAGAGAGAGCATTTTGGTGTTGCTCCGTGAGAGATTTTTTTTTTTTTTTTTTTTTTTTTAAAGAATGTTTCAACCTATGGCATCCGCTCCTAATGATAGCTCTTTTATCATCAGACCAAGACACCGATCAGTTTTTTGTGTAAGCGGGGATTGAACCCCAAATCTCTTATTCAACCATCAGAGACTTTACTAGTAGAACTAACCGAAACTCACTGCTACGTGAGAGATTAGATCACTAGTGCTGACAGTCAACCATGTAAGATATTAGTTTTAAAAAATGACGGTCTCAAGTTATTACTGTTAATGGATCATGTTAATGGACACTGTAAGGTGTCAGTTAAGAAATTACTTTATATTACACTTTTGTTTTATGTTATATTTTTTACCTATTTTATAGGGTGTAGAGCTAGTGAAACTAACTTTTTAAGTTTCACTTATCACTTCAGTCGTATCTTCAACATCTCTCATCAATTCATTTCAATTTTTTATAAACTGATCCCATACCTTTTTTTTTTTTTTTTTTTTTTAACAAAATAAAATTCTACTCTAGCCTAACTAATCTAAATGTATATGTATGTTGAGTTACTTCCTGGAGACTTGAACCACAGCTCTTGTCCCCCACACCCCACAAACACTTATGCTTGTGAAATTACTACCGCGCTAAGGGTGCACGGTGGTAACTAACCCTATACAAACTCATCCTTAATTATACTCGTTAATATTTTTCATAGTAAATTGATCATTACGATGATTTAACACATTTAAAGCATTTTATAGTTTCATTTTATTATACTTTTATTGGTCTAGGTTCTAAAGCAATTATTTTTATAAAAACTTGGATGTACTTATAATGAGAGGTAGGGCCTTTTGTAGTGGGGGCACTGGCCTAGGCTAATAAATGTTGGTGTTTTTTAGTACTGAAAATACCACAATAGATTTATATTCAGACTTCAGATGCTTATACGAGTATGACTGAATGATTTTGCCTTTCTTTTCCTCTCTTTTTTTTCCTTGCAAATTGTATTTTTTTTTTCCCTTAACTATGGTGTAGTTACAATTTCTCCCAAATTTCATAACTGAGCAATGTTTTCCCATGATTCATTAGTAATAAACATTCTATATTAGGTTAGGATTTCATTAAATTTAAAAATTTAATTTCTATCCAGCACATTTAAAATATTGAACTTAATTTCTATTTAATAAATAAAAGAAAAGTTAACGGATGGTTTAAGAGCATTATTTTATGAAATAATTTTTTAAAAAAAATTATAAGAAAAGAACAAAATAATTATTTTTTTGATAGTCAGGTAAAAGTGGTATAATTTTTTTTCTAAAACTGTTTAATAAATGCTTTAAAAGTACTCATTAATCAGATTTAATAAATAATTAAGATGGCAACTCTCTATGTGACTGTAGGCCTAACAAGTTTAGAGTAGCTGTGACCTCACACCCAATCTGCCGCAGCCTAATCGTAGGACTATCATTATATATATATATATATATAGAGCTTTACGCCTTATTTTATTTGTCCATTATTATTCTATATACAATATCCTAAATCATTATGTATCCATTCTTTTTAGGTCAACAATAATTCTTTTTTTATTAACAATTTTAAAAGTACGTCACTATTACACTCCTATATTTCTTTGAAACATTGTTTCTTTGCGTTATATATATATATATATATTTTGAGAATCGCATTATATATAATTTAGATTAAAAAGAATAACGTTAGAACACTTTAATTTTTAATTTATTATATGTTTAATTTTAATCTGATAAGATAAGCTATTAAATGACTGTCAATTGAATGACCTTAGAGTACTAGCATTAGGTGTGTAAAAACCCCCACTTGTTATTTTACCTCCTAAACCCTTAAAACCGCGCTCCATCCGAGTTTGTAAACCAAAATTTGTTTACATCCAGTGAACAATGAGGTTGCATATATGCAACCTCGCTGTTCACAAGATGTAAACTTAAAAATTAATATTTTATTTTCTCCCACTTCTCTCTCTCATCTGACTCTCCCTCTTCTCCGTCATCACTCTTCACCCTTTACCATGTCTCTCTGTTCTCTCTATTTCACTCTCCCTCTTCTTTGTCTTCACTCTTCTCCCTTTGCTTTTTTTTTTTTTTTCTCTCTCTTCTTCGTTCTCCATCTTCTCTCTATTCTCCTTGTTTCTCTCTAATCTATCTTTTCTTGTCTGAAACATTTTTGGTTGGATCAAATCAATGGTGGCTGGGTTTTAAGGGTGGAGATTTGGTGGTGGCTGGGTTTCAAAGGTGGAGATTTGGTTATTGCTGAGTTGGTTTTGGTGGTGGTTTCAATGGTGAAGTTGATTCGGTGGTGGGTTTCGATGGTGGAGTTGAATCGATGGGTGGGTCTATGATGGGTTACTATGATGGGTCTCAGTGATGGTGGGTTTTAGTGGTGGGTTGTTTGGTGGTTTGATTTTAGTATTTCGATGGGTTTCGATGTTATATGGTTGCTGGGTTGGGTTTGTGGTGTATCTCAGTGGGTTAGTGACGGTTTGTTGTTTTGGGTTTGTGACAGATTTCAGTGGATATATGGTTTTGGTGGTTTTTTTTTTTTTTTTTTTTTTTGAGTTTGCAGCGGATCTGGTGGGTTTGCAGCAAATTCGATGGATCTGTGGTTTTGTTGTACGGTGATTTTTGTTGCTGGTTGTTCTGTTTTGGGTTTGGGTTTTAGTTTGAGACATTGAAAAAGAGAGACTGAGAGGAAGAATGAAAAGAGACATGAGAGAGAGAGAGAGAGGTAGTTTTATATTTATCATTGTTAGGACATATGTGGAACTTGTTAGAACATATGTTATTGTAAATTGGCAATCCTTTGACAAAACACACTTTACTTGTAATTGGGTAAATCTAGAATGAGTTTAGTACTTCAAGGAACAAGAGTTCAAGCCTAATATTGAAGAAATGCAAATCTGTCCAAAAAACAAATGAAGAAGTGTTGTTCATTAAAACTCGACAAATATCTTGACAGATAATATCTATCGAGATTTAATAAGAATTCTTGGTAGCTTTCGACAGAAGCTGTATCTATCGAGAATTACAAAATTCAGATTTTCAGATATGTTTTTCATGCATATCCAAGTTATTTGTGTAGGGTTTCTTTTCTCACAACCCTAGACGTATATAAAGATTATTTATAGGCCGTCAAAGGCGATGCAAAGGTTGTTGCAATTATTGTTGCATGCATATTATGACCGGAGACAATTGCCCTAATTCATCATATTCATTGTAGAAGCTGCTGTGTCTTTGCGCCAAGGGTTTGTAACCAAGGAACTTCTTGATCTTCATTATTTTAGATGAACTGAAGAACTTTGCAGCCAACATCTTCCTCAAGTTGGTGTGTTAGTCACGTACTTGGATCTGTGCATCGATTAGTTAGTCATGAACTTGGAATCGTGCATTGAAAGGAGAGATTGTCACTACATTACAAGTCCAATTAGGTATTGGGGTAAGGGTTCAATGGTAGGTTGGTATTAGGTACTAGGATTCATTTTACTTGTAACCGCTTATTTTGATAATAGTGGATTCTTAGGAATGGTGACCTTAAATTCACTTGGTGGGGTTTTACCTCGATGGTTTTTCCCATTTGTAAACAAATCACCCGTGTCAAATTTATTTTCCACTACATTTAACTTAGTTGGTGATTTGTTTGTGCTACCACACTTATTGCATGTAATTGAATCTAATTAATTAACTTGGCTAATTAATTGATTAATTTACCAAAATGGTCAATACATTCTTGGCCTATCAATTATATTAGTTAATTTACATTATTTTATTACATTGTATGTAAAAATAGAAACTGTGATACAGAATGAATTATAAAATAAGTTAGTAAAATAGATAAAGTGGTGTTTAAGGATCCAAAATATAACTTTTTTTTTTGCATCGAGAATGCAAATACTCTTATGCACTTTGCAACGCCATTCCCAAACCTCGAAATATCTATGGCATGCATTTTAATGGTTGTACACATTTGTCAACAACAGCTTTTACGCCTTAAACCTAACATTTTGGGGTTTGGAGCATGCACATTCACATACTATTTATTATTATATTTCCCATACATCCACATACTATCCATTATTATATAGGTCATGCAAACGAGTGCCCTTAGGGTATTGATTAATAATCCATTTCAGGAAAGTTTTGACACTACTTTTATGGGAAATGAAAAAAACTGTCAAAACATTAATTACTTTTTTTTTTTTCCTTTTCCCATAAAAACTTTTTTTAAATAGATTATTAACTAATGCCCTAAAGGCATTCATTAACATTTCCCTGATTATATTTTATCTGATATTTCCCATATATATAAAGTCAGATTAATGCATCTCTGTCATGCCATTTTCCTCAAAAACAACAACAAAATATGCTTAATTCACCGTCACGCTCATGCTATATATTTTTTTCTCGAAGTTTGCACCACTTCCGAATTAAGAATGGTTTTGTCTTTTCTGTAGAATATAATTGAATTAACCTTTTAAAACAAACAAAGACAAATGTTAACCAATCTCATGAATTATTTTTAGAAACATTTTATTAGAAAAATAATAAAATAATAAATGTTTTTGACTATTCTATTGTCTAATGGAATCCATTAACATAACTTATGTCATTTTCATTACTCATTTTTCGTCCTCATTTTTGAGACTGTTTTCAAAATATTCCCCTATCTAAGTGACAAGTGATCTAATTAAAAAGATTAAATTGTTAGAATATAGTTAAATGATTAAACTTATTATTTTTTATTAATTTAAGTTTTTTGAACAATCGGTAATTTAATATCGTATAATATTAAGAGAGAGTTTAAACTTACACATGAGGGAAAACATTAGAATTATAGTTAAATGATTAAGGTCACCACTCTTGAAATTCCACTATTATCACCACAAGCAGTTACAAGTAAATGAATCTCAGTACCTTATACCAACCTACAGTTGAACCCTTACCCCAATACCCAATTGGACTTGTTCTGTAATGACAATTTCTCATTTTGATGCACGGCTCCCAGTACATAACTAACTAATTGTGCAGATCCTAGTACGCGACCTCAATCACCAACTAGAGAAGGTTGTTGGCTGCAAAGTTCTTCAGTTCATCCATGATGAAGATCAAGAAGATGCTTGGTTACAAAATTCTACGGTGCACAAACATAGCAACTTCTTCACAAGAATGATGAACTAGGGCAAAACTCTGTCTCCGGTCACATTTTGCTTGAACAGACTTCGCTCAACACTTGTGCAACTTGTGTCCTCTTTGACGGCCCTTATAATAATCCTTTTATATGTCTAGGGTTGTGAGAAAAGAAAGCCCAAACACATAATCACGAATTAGAGTCAAAACAGATCTGAAATTCTGTTTTTCATAAACCTCAACAAATGCCTATCTGTCGAGATGCTGTCGAGCCACGGGGCTGGAATAACTTCTTAAGCTCGATAGATGGCTAGCTGTCGAGCTAGCTGTCGAGCTTTAATGACAGGCACTTCTTCAGCTTGAATCTTGGACAGACTTGCATGTCTTCAACACTTAATCTTGAAACACAGTTTCTTGAAGTATTAAACACATCCTAGATCTACCCAAATACAAGTAAAGTGCGTTTTATCAAAGGATTAGCTAATTACATAAAATAGTGACATATGTTCCTAACAAGTGAATCACATATGTCCTAACAATCTCTCCCTTTGGCAATCCGTGACAAAACCACAACAAACAAATGAACATATAAGAGAAGTCATAAATAACTTAACTCATACTAACTTGTTGAATAGAATAAAATCTATCCTAACACAAACTCTTGAAAAACTTTGCAAGAAGAAAGTTTATGGCAAGTAGACTTTGACAACATGTATTTCTGAAACACTTTAAACAAAATTCATCAAGGCATCTTAGTGTGAAACAGAAATAATAGATTGCATACAAGTAATAAGAAGCATGTGCGTAAAGAAAGAAAAAAAAACAACACATGTAAGGGTAGGTGAAAGAAACATACATCAACATATAAAAAAAATAAGTACAATGGATGTCAATAATGGTCACAAGACCCAATGTACAAGAATAAATGTATCTAAAGTAGAGAAAAGAGAAAGATACAAGTAATCCTCACTACATCCCTTAAGATATCAACACTCCCCCTAACAAAAATGTCCTATACTAACTCTCCCCCTAAGAATGACTACTCTCATATAACCAAAAACTACTTCCCCTTTTTGTCACGAGTGACAAAGGGTAAGAGTATCAAGTAAACATCTCATCAATAGAGTTAGCATCTCCATCATCATCATCAAAAGCATCATCGTTATCACCATCATCATCATCATCCTCAGCCTTAGAATTAGAAGCCACTAGAGGAGGTGGAGGAGAAGCCTCAGAAGTGAAGCCACCCATGATCGCCTGTCGCGGTGCAATACGACTGACACGAACATTCACCTAATACAGCTATGTAGAGAATGTATCAAGGTGAGCATCCATGCACTGAAGCTACATCATGATGTCTCCAAGTGGCACATCGCTTATAGAAGAGAAGGGAGCGGATGTGGATGGAGCAGATCAAGATGGAGCGGAACGAGAGAGAGGAGCTGCTGAATCTGACTACCGTGACCTAAACTACACCTCGCTACATTTAATGGTAGTGGCGTCTATGGCACACATGACAGAGAAGTGATCGGAAGAGGGAAAAGGAACAGAAAAATGGAATAAAATCTGCGTGATAGCCGAAGGGAAAATGAGCTTATCACGGGTAGTCATATCCCTAAACACATCTATAATAGAAAGAATAAAATGTGAAAGAAAATCTATAGTGAGGTGCTCTAACAAAGAAAGAAAAAATCGAGCATGAGGCTCTGTGATGGAGTTATAGTGAGAGAGTGAGTGCAATACAAAAGTCATTACCATGTTCATGGATCTAGGACCTTTAGCAAAGGGCTTATATGGTGTAAACTGACGATCACCCCAAACAGAAGGGCGCCCGCAGAAAGCAGACATCATCTCGTCTTTGGACACAGTCCTTAGATACTCACAACTGGGGTAGTTAGAATGCTTTATCCTCAGGACACGGAGCACATCCGCAATAAGCTGCGGTGTGATAGCAATGCACATACCTCGAACGCGAGTATGAAAGAGAGGTACTGAAGAATCAATTCCATGCATGTTGGAGTAAAACTCCTGGATCAACACGGAAGGACATGTGACCGGGACGTCACACAATGACTCCCAACCCCGACTATGAATGACATCAGGTAGGTCAGTGTCGGTGAAGTTTGCCAAAATTACTCAGCATTTCAAATGAACACCTAGTTGAGAAAAGTTCTCCGAGAAGTCCTTTTGGGCATCCTCATCACGGAACCGAATATGAGGAGTAGGATCAGACGAAGACGATGCCCCGGAATGAAGAGGGTTCCGAGACGAAGCTGACTTACGTTTAGGTGTCGTAGACACAACTAACATAAATAGAAAAGAAAGGGAGAGAAAAAGACAATTAGAAAAGTCCCAAGCAGTTCAAATATATCAAAATATATTGAAAAGAGAATACGTATGCATAGGAAATGCATGAACATGTGACATGCAATATAAAATTCATCATGGGCTCAGCCCAATCTAATCCTACCAGCACACAAACAATTTGCACACATCTAAATGCATGATAAAACTGTTATAATGCTAATGTGATGCAATGCATGAGATTTTAAACTCATTTAAGCAAAAACCCATTCCAAAATTGCAACAATAACTCATCAATTTTGAAAAACCCCAAAATTTTTCAAAAATCCCAAAACCTAGGTTTCAAAACATGAAATGCATGAAAATGTGAGACAAGAAACTTACCAAGTGAAAGAAAAACCTTGAAAACACTTGAAAATCACTTGGAATAGAGGTATGGAATGAGAGAGAGTGATTTGGGAGGTGAGGAGACAAAGCTTTCGAGAGAGAGATCAAGAGAAATGAAGTCCAGATCGCACAGAACCTATTTATAAAACCTCAGTAAATCTTGACAGATAGAGGTGTCGAGAGGTGTTGAGACATCTGTCGAGAAAACAAAACGTCGACAGATGCAGTTGTCGAGGATCTGTCAAGCAACACATCAACCAAAGGCTAAAAGAAGCTCGATCGATCCACTAAATGTCGAGAAGCTATCGAAAGAACAGAAGTTTTCTCGATCGAACCACCAGCTGTCGAGATTGCGATAAGAAATAGCTTAAGAGCTCGACAGATATCTAGGTGTTGAGGAGGTGTCGAAAAGGTGTCGAGATTGCTTAAAAGCAGTTCTTCAAGAAGGGAAAAACACAGATATGAATGCAATCAGGCATGCAACTCAACCAACAATCCAAGCAACATTTTAAGCTCTCAAAATCATCTCTCAACAACAATTTTAAGCACAAAGATCCCAAAAACACACACACATACACTAAACAAGTCTAACCAATTTTATATTTCAAAAATAAGTCAAGACAGTTTAGTGAGCATACATTAACACATGTAAACCTTGTAATGGCCAAATCATATTGTACCTGCACATGTATTAAAAGTAGCAAAGAATATTACATGTTGTGTGTGAAAAACATCGCAAGATTGCATAAGTGTATACATGTTATGATGATTTGAGATATGAATAAATCACTTTAACTCACACACAATCATAACTATTTGATGGAGACTATCACTTTCAAGGTACATCCTATAACTCCCACATCTCTTAGAATACACGCTTGCAATCATATATAAAACATTTTTATTCTTTTTGCTCTTTATTTTTCTTTGCATATTTTTCTTTTTAAGCAAATCATGCATGAGCATATAAGAGATAGAAAAGAAATACCCAGTTATGTTAAGCATTTGACATTCCAATTTTGCTATACCGAAGCACACAAATGTCATTGACATTGCACTTTTGCTATGCTGAAGTATACAGATGTCATTTCATGATTGGCAGGCAACAGTGATGAGATGGTTATTTATGCCTTTCTCTTAGGATTTTCTTGTCCCTCCTGCCAAAAAAAGTGATACGAGTGTTAAGTACAATAGATAACTTAATCTTACTCATCACAAACAAGAGTCACAAAGCTCACTTGCTTAGTTATGCATAGAAATGCTCATGAAAGCTACAAAAGATACAAAGTTTAGAAAACTTTATTTCAATGGCCATCCAAGGTACACAAGTACCAATGTACACAAAACGCATACTATTTTTGTATTTTTCTGATTTTTCAATTTTTTTTATTTATTTTTATATCAAAAACAAAATAAACAAAACTGAAAACAAACAAAAACATGTTAAACAAAGCAAAACATAAAACTAGACTGACACAAAATAAAAGCAAAACACACAAGTTATGCAAAAACAAAAACAAGAAGAGAGAGAGGAAAGTAATAGAATCACTTAGAGTCCTTTTTTTTCTACACCTTGGAAGAACCTTTCCTTTGATTAAACCTTTGAATCGGCGGTGAGGGGGAGGAGTTGAAACCGTTCAAGTTCGAAAAGAACATGAGGGCTTTGAGAAGATCTCCAAGATGAGCAAAAGAGGATTGAAGCTGATTCTGGCTTCTAGATGTTATCATGTCGTTGCTCTATTGAGTGGCTAACCACTTATAGCAACTTGGTCGAGTATGACCAGCAACTCCACAATGATGACAGAGATGTTGCTTCTTCTGCTTAGGTTTTTGAGGGTTAGCCTTCTTAGCCCTAGGGTTTTTAGCATCCTTCTTATCTTGCTTAAGGGTGCTCCTAAGATAGATTTTTTCTTGTCTATGTTCTCACTAGCTAAATCAGTTTTAACATCATTGTTCTCAATTTCAACATTATTACTAAGAGGAACAAAAACAATAGTACTAGTAGAAGCAATATTAGAAGAAGAGAGACCATACCCTAAACTTGTACAATCAGAAGCAGATTTCTGAAGACTGAGCATCTCATCAAGCTTTGCACTTGAAGTGCTCTCCAATTGAGCTCTGACTTGAAATAGTTTCGCTTCAAGCTTCTTGGTTTTCTTAGCCCCAAGAAATGTTTTCAAACCTTAGTGCTCCAATAGTCTAATTGGCTTCATCAAACTTTGTGGAAAGCTCTTCACGATCAAGTTCCACATCACTGAGCTTCTTGGTGGCCAACTTATAAAGTTTCTCATGCTTCTCAGACACTTCATACAATTTTTCATAGGCTATATGGATATCATCTTGATCATCCATCCTTTCAAACTTAGACTCCACCAAGTCCTCTTCTTCGTCCACATCTTCAGCAATCCCCTCAATAGGATTGATAGTGACAGTGAAGGCATTCAAGATTCCATCATCCTCATTGTCAAAATCATCCTCAAGCTCGATGTCACTCAAGGTAGCAGCAAGTGCCTTACTCTTCCCAATGCTCTTGAGATATGTCGAATACTCCTGTTTCATGTAACCGAAGCTTTGACACCCAAAGCACTTAGGTCCTGCGAGAATAGTGTATTGACTACCATCCCTAGCATCCTTCTTCCCTTTGTCTTGGCTCTTGAATTGTGAAGAATTAGATTGCCTACGGTCCTTGTCGAAGCCCTTCCCATTGGCATTCTTCATGAACTTCTTGAATTGCCTGGTGCTATATGACTTCATCTTAGAATCCTCATCATCTGAAGACTCATCAGTGTCACTACTCTTGGCCTTCAATGTCATGCTCTTGCCCTTACCCGACTTGCCAATTCTTGATAACCCTAGCTCGTAGGTCTGCAAATTACCAACCAGCTCTGTCAAAGGAATCTTGTCAATATCCTTTGATTCCTTAATTGCCGTAATCTTGGCATGGAATCTCTCAGGTAGATATCTTAGCACTTTCCTCACAATCTTGGGTTCAGGAATGGTTTCCCTAAGATTGAAGGCTGAGTTCACTATGTCCTTAAACTTGGCATAGAACTCATCAAACGACTCATCCTCCTCCATCTTGATTTCTTCAAAGTTTGTAGTGAGCCTCTGAAGTTTTGAATCTTTGACAGCCTTAGTTCCCTCATAGGTTGTCTAAAGAATGGTCCATGCTTCTTTAGCAGTTTCAGTAGAGGATATTTTCTTGAACTCCTCATTAGTGACCACACTGAACAAAGCATTCAATGTCTTGCTGTTGAAGTTTGCCGCCTTGATCTTTGCATCATCTGAATCGGCCAGCGCTTCCTTCGGCTTGGTCCAGCCAATCTCTACAGCTTGTCACACCTTCTCATCTAAAGACTGCAAGAAAACTCTCATGCGTACTTTCCAGTATGCATAATTATTGCCATCAAATAAAGGAGGTATAATTAAAGACTGTCCTCTATCCATGACAAACATTAGTCAATGGATTAACACAACAAAGATTAACCCTAATCAGAGAGTGCCTGCTCTGATACTACTTAATATGCCAAAAACGAATTGACCCCTTGTGATGAATTAATTGATTAATTATCTAAGTTTAATTAATTAATCAAATTAACATGCAAATGTGTGGTAACATAAACAAATAACCAATTAAACTGTGGTAACACAAACAAATCACCAATTAAACTAAGTATGTATCGAAAAATAAATTGATACGGTGATTTGTTTACGAATGGGAAAAACCAACCCAGCAAAAATCCCACCGGGTTATTTTAAGATCACCACTCTCGAAATTCCACTATTTTCATAACAAGTGATTACAAGTAAAGGAATCCCAGTCCCTTATACCAACCTACAGTTAAACCCTTACCCCAATACCCAATTGGACTTGTTCTATAGTAACAATTTCTCCTTTTGATGCACGGATCCCAATACGTGACTAACCAATTGCACGGATCCCAATACGCGACTTCAATCACCAACTAAAGAAGATTGTTGGCTGCAAAGTTCTTCAGTTCATCCACGATGAAGATCAAGAAGATGCTTGGTTACAAAACTCTACGGTGCGCAAACACAGCAACTTCTTCACAAGAATGATGAACTAGGGCAAAACTCTATCTCAGGTCACAATTTGCTTAAATAAACTTTGCTCAACACTTGTGTAACTTGTGTCCTCTTTGACGGCCCTCATAATAATCATTTTATATGTCTAGGGTTTTGAGAAAAGAAAGGCCAAAAACATAATCATGGATTAGAGTCAAAACAGATCTGAAATTCTGTTTTTTATAAACCTCGAAAGATGCCTATCGATCGAGATGCTGTCGAGCAGCTGTCGAGCCACGGGACTGGAACAGCTTCTTAAGCTCAATAGATGGCTAGCTATCGAGCTTTAATGACAGGCACTTCTTCACCTTGAATCTTGGACAAACTTGCATGTCTTCAACACTTGATCTTGAAACACAGTTTCTTGAAGTATTAAACACATCATAGATCTACCCAAATACAAGTAAAGTACGTTTTGTCAAAGGATTAACCAATTACATAAAGTAGTGACATATGTTCCTAACAAGTGAATCACATATGTCCTAACAGCATATATGGATGACATGGTTGTTAAAAGTAAGCAAACTTCCGACCATCTGAAAGACTTAGGAGATGTGTTCTCAATGCTCAAGGAATATAGGTTGCATCTTAATGCCTCCAAGTGCTCTTTTGGTGTCAATTTGGGAAAGTTTTTGGGGTACATGATAACTTACTAACGAATAAAGGTTAATCCTGATTAGATCAAAGTCATAAATGACTTGCACCCACCTTAGAATCCCAAAGAAGTGCAAAAGTTTATAGGAATGATGGCCTCCTTGAATAGATTTATCTCTCGGTCGGCAGACCAATGTCGGTCATTCTTCTAGCTCCTCCACAAATGGAAAAACATTGAATGGACTAAGGAATGCATCATTGCTTTTGATGAGTTGAAGCGTTATTTATCGCATCCCCCTATTCTCTCCCGACCTGAGAAGGAAGAAGTTTTATATGCTTATATAGCAATTACTGATCATGCAGTAAGCCTAGTCCTGGTTAGAACAGACAATGGGGTGCAGAGGCATGTTTATTGTGTTAGCAAATCTTGGCAAGAATCAGAAGTTCGCTACTTACCATTGGAAAAGGCAGTTTTGGCCATCATCCATGCAGTAAGGAAACTCCCTCATTATTTCCAAGCACATACTGTGGTGGTTCTTACCCAACTTCCTATACAGGCACTGCTTCAGAAGTCTGACTACACGGGGAGTATATGCCTTGTACGACTATAAAGGGACAAGTCCTAGCTGATTTGGTTGCAGAGTTTACCGAGGAGTTCATGGAAGACAAGATGTTGGGCTCCGAGATCATGGTAGTCTCTACTCGTATCTTTCCAGCTTGGGAAGTTTATACTAATGGTGCAGCTAATCAGTGAGGATCCGACATGGGAATTGTCTTAATATCCCCCAAAAGGATAACTATGGAAAAATTCTTGAGGTTGGGATTTCCAGTCATAAAAAATGAAGCAGAATATGAAGCTTTATTGGCGGGAATGACAATAGTTAGCAAGCTAAGAGGAAAGGTCTTAGAAGTCTTCTCGGATTCAAGATTAGTGGTTGGGCAAGTTAATGGAGAATTTGAGGCTAGGGACCAACAAATGCAAGGATATCTCAATAAAGTTAGGCAGGCTCAACTCAACTTCGAAGCCTGCTCTGTAAGGCAGATCCCGAGAGGCCAGAACTCTCATGCTATTTCATTGGCTATGCTAGCCACCTCTTCGAGATCAGGACTTCCTCGAGTTATCATCGTCAAGGATATGTTGGTTTCGGGCCATAGTGATCAAACACCAAATAGGGTACATAACATATAAGTTGGTCCAAGTTGGATGGATCCATTAGTCTCATTCTTGAGAAATGGATCATTACCCAAAGACAAAGGCAAGGCTAATAAGATTCGAAGAAAAGCTCCACAATATTGGCTTTTTGAGGAGCAGAAGCTATTTAAATGCTCTTATTCAGGACCATATTTGTTGTGTAACCACCCTGAGCCTGTAGAACCCTTGTTGAAAGAGTTACATGAGGGGATTTATGGAAGTCATACTGGTGGAAGATCCTTGTCACATAGGTCCCTCAACCAAGGGTACTGATGGTCTGGTATGCAGAGGGGTGCCCAAGATTATGTTAAAAAGTGTGACTAGTGTCAAAGATACGCCTTGAATATTCACCAACCTGGAAGGGTCTTAAATCCACTCTCCAGTCCTTGGCTATTCACTCAGTGGGGCTTAAACATAGTGGGGCCATTCCTAAAGGCTGTAGGAAACTGAAGATGGCTTCTCATCGAGACCGACTACTTCACAAAATGGGTGGAAGCTGAACTACTGTCTAACATCAGGGATATAGATACAAAGAAATTTGTTTGGAGGAACATTGTAACCAGATTTGGGATTCTCCATACGTCGATCTCAGACAATGGGCTCCTGTTTCACAGTAAGGCTTTCAGAAGGTATTGTGGGGAGCTAGGTATCAGAAATAGATATTCCACTCTAGCCTATCCACAAGGAAACATGAGAGTAGAAGCAGTTAATAAAGTTATAGTTAATGGGTTAAAAAAAAGGCTGGATAAGGCGAAAGGGAAATGGGTAGACGAGTTACCACATGTATTATAGGCATATCACACTACACCCCAAAGATCAACTGGGGAAACTCCGCTCTTAATGACCTATGGGTGCAAAGTGGTCATACCTCTCGAGACAGGGTTCCCAACCTTGAAAAATGATTAGTTCAATGTGGAAGAAAATAATCGTTTGCTTTCAACAAGCTTGGAGTTAGTTGATGAAAGAAGAGAGGTAACCATGGTTAAAATGGCGCATTAACAGCAGATGCTCAGGCAAGGGTATGACAAGGGAATTAAAGTGAGCCACTGACTCCTAGAGACCTGGTCTTAAGAAAAGTAGTGGGAACTGTGGAGAATCCATCATGGGGAAAACTGGAGCCTAATTGGGAGGGTCTGTATCGAATTACCTCAGTAGTGGGTATCGGGGCCTATTACTTAGAATATTTGGACGAGATTGTTGTTTCGCGTCCATGGAATGTAAATAATTTGTGTAGATATTATTATTAATAATATTTCAGATTCCATTCAGTTCTTACTCATTTGATGTTTGGAGCTCGATTTACTGAAGGTTGTTCTTTAAGATTAACCCTTATGTGAAATTGGCTAAGTGTTATACAGAACCTTGGCCTTGTTCAACTCCTTGAGTCATAAGCCTCGGGTAAATTAACCCTTATGAGAAGTTGGTTAAGTGTTAAATAGAACACTGGCCTTGTTCGACTCCTCGGGTCACAAGCATTGGGTAAATTAACCCTTATGTGAAGTTCATTTAAGTGTTAAATAGAACCTTGTCCTGGTTGCAACCTCCTTCTCCTTCTCCTTCTTCTTCTTTTTCAACTACTCAATCTCTACAATCTCTTCTGATTCTAACTCCACCACTGGGGTTAGAGTTTTTTGTTCTTTTTCTTTTCTAGTAGAAGGCACAAAAGTTGGGGTTATTGTGGACTTGGGTACTGATGAGTAGAACTTGGATTAGGAGGAGGAAGGGTAGAGCTAGGAGCAATACGAAGAGCTAGAGGGTAATAAACCTTATCGGTTCCCCTCAAATCAGAGCCAGCATTAAGGGCTTTGCCCCCAAACTTTGAAACAGAAAGCCCGAGCTACATCTCTGAGCTAAGCAGTTAGGCTTTGGGTAGTTTTGGTCATGCCAGTATAATATGCGGCTTGTTCAGCCTTCGCTTTTTCAACATCCTTGTCCTCAAGTTGTTTATGCTAAAGTTTAATCTGGTCATTAGCCAAGGCTAGTTGCATTTCAGCTTTCTTTAGAGAAGCTCGCAACTCCTTAGCCTGCTTCTCAAACCCTCCCAGGCAGCCTCGGCTTTCTTATGCCCTCTCTCAGCATCAGCTAGATGAAAAAGTAAGTCTTTATACTTTTTCTCAACATTAGAAAGAGCCTTATCCAATTGAGCCAGGTTACCCTCTGCCTCTCGGGATTTTGACAGAGCATGGTCAACCCACTCCTCGGCCATGAAAGATGCTTGCACAGCCTGTTTTCAAAGAAAAAGCATACACATGTCATAGTTTTAACGTAAAGGATATGAGAAAGTTACAGTAAAGCAAGGGTGCAAAAAAATAACCTTCGCGAGGTCCCTCTTTAGTGTGAGGAACACCTCACGTTTCCTTAACCCCTTGAGCTCCTGCATGTCATTAGGAAGGAGTAGAGCCTTCTCTAGGCACTTAGACACCAGCCCAAATCTACCCTTTTGAGCATCCCTAAGGGATGCCTCAGATGTGATGAAGTCACCTGAACTGAGCACGAAGGCTAGGTTTCATATGGTAGCCTTAAAACGCTGCTCACCTTTGGTGCCTTTGCCAGCCTCGGTAGAAGCATCTTTCTTTTACTACGCTCTTGTAACTCTAAGCTCTTTGGCAGGCGACTGTTGGGTAGGTTAAGGTATCTCCCCTTCTATAGAACCCTCAATCTGCTTCCCCCTTTTTCTCTTCTTCTTAAGGGCGTCTATAGTAGAAGTGTGAGATGGGGCAAGAGTAAGTGGCTAGGGTACAATAGGTACCATAGGAGAATCTCTCCCGGCATGGGCAACTAAGCATCCTGAGTACCTGAGGGGGGAGGTTCAGTCAAGAATAAAGGGACAGCTACATCGATTAAAGCAAGCCTCAGGTCTTTGGCTTTGATCACGTGTTTGGAAGATTGGAAACGATTGGAGATGGTCTTGAATCCGAGGATTACGTGTACCACCCGGAGTTGTCCGTCTTGGTGGAGGAAGATTTCAGACTGAAGTATCTAGTTAAGGTTTGCAATGTTCACTAGGTTTTTGTTCGACGCAGTGTGAAACTCGTCTGCAGAGAAGTATTAAAAAAAATTTATAAAATTTTTTGAAGGCAAAAATGGCAAGATAAAGAGAGAGGGCAATCTAAGTTATTCTAAGGCCTTGGGTACCCCACCTGGTTCCCTATCTTAGGTAGGGCAGTGCAGACCATCGTGCCATTCACTTGAGACGATGAAGAAATCTTTATCCACACCCTTATTCGACTTAGGAATACAAGAAATCAACCTAACAAAAGGCACCCTACACATAAAATAGTAACCCATTTCTTTTCCCTTTTGGCAATTGTAGACCCAATTCACATCATGACACGTAAGGTTGGTTCCCATTTTTTAGTTTATCATGTCTTCACTACCGAGGACCCTAAAGAAGGTTGGGAGAGAACATTGGGTCAAGGATAACCTAAAGTTAATAAGAAAATCCCTAGTTACCTTACCCATAGAGATTTCCATGGGAATAACCACTACCCTAGGTGGTTTATTCATAACCAACCACTCCCCTAGTTCACAATGTTGGAGTTCAACATTTTATAGGATTCTATATTTAGCCCTAAAAGCGGCCATGCCCTCGAGGGTATCAACTAGTTTAGCAAATCTACCCATGTATTTCTATAAGGTGAAAATAAATAGGGAAGAAAGGAAAAAGTTTTCTTTATAAATCGGATGAAGGGCCAAAGGCACTTACGAGCACTGGAAGAAGACTTCCTCGGATTGCTGCTTCAAAGAAAATTTGTAGAGAGCATATAAATGGAAAAAAATCACCCCCATTCCCTCTTTATATAGGAGTTGAAAATGAGCAGTAAATTTCCCGCTCATAAATTCTAGGGAATTGGGACTGTTGGATCACTATCACACCGTAAAACTTGGGGGGACAAGCAGCTGCCTAATGCAATAACTATAGGAACGTGGATACCGAAGCGTCAGAAGCGTTCAAAAGACAACTGAAACAACGTCTCCATGTGTGAACGCGCTTAACATGTACTCCCCATTACTACTAAAATCTTACTCTTAGAGTAGCTCCTAGTAGCAAGGTTTTAGGAGGCTATTGTGGGGGGTCCGAGGACCGAAAAGGATCAGGCCACAGAGTAGCTTGCATAGTCCAGGCCTGAAAGGGAAAATAAGCTCTGAGGATTTTGCCCACCCAAGGAAGGAAATAGAATCAGGGCAATTGGTATCTTGTGAAGGCCCAGGGAGAGGAGAAAGGACAGTAATGGGAACAGGGATGGTGAGGGGAAGTTTCCTAAAGGGTATACCTCCCACCTCTACATTCAATGCCCTACACCAACCTTATCAGCTGCATTAATGTGAAAATGACCCTTGAACAGTAACTCCACAGCTAGCAACCACTTTCTACCACCTTCAGTAGAGTCCTAGTGGGACAAGTATCCTGGGAAAGGCTCCATGACGTACAAGTGGAGGGCTGGGATGCCTTGAAATGGGATATAAACGGAAGGGAACCCCCCCGAAGAAAAGGGATGAATCTTGAAAAAGCCCTTAGAACAGGAAAAAGAAGGAAGAAGAGTTTGATGTAAACTTGAACTATACTTAATACAAATAGCTGACCCTCGAACCTACCGACGATTACTTTATACACAATTGCAATTTCATTCATAGCAATCTGTTACTTAGGCACCTCGGCTTTAAGCTTGGGCATAGTCTAGAATTGCATTTGGACTTGAATCTCCCCCTCTCTACAAATTCTATTTTTTCAGCTTGATTAAATGGATAAGGTACCACTGATCTAAATGGGCTTGGATCTTTATTTTTCGAGTACATACAGTATATATCAAAATTTTTTGATCCCCTAAAATAAAAATTTGTTGGAACCACCACTAGCCCTAAAGGCACTAGTTTAAGAAATACTTTGAAACTTTTTATGGGAAAAATTAATTTTTTTTTTATAAGCTTTTGTATTTCTTATGAAAATAGTATTAAAACTTTTCTAAAATAGTCAATTAACAAATGCCTTAAAGGCACCTGTTAACTAGACCCTTATTATATTGATTCAGTTTCAATAATTTATCTAAGGCCAATTAACACCACAGTTGGGAATGCGTTGCTTTGAAAAGCTAAACTTACTCAAGCACAGACGCATAGACTGATAGAGATAGACTAAAAACACACTTTTTGCTTGGAATTAAATTAGCATAAGCACCCATCGATTTAAAGGAGTGCCAAGTTTGACTGAGCTTAAATAATATCTGCTATCTTAGTTTAAGTTGGGTTAGCTAGATTGTCTATATATGAACTTCATGGAACTGCAATTTATATATGATTCGGCTGATTTAGTCCGATGTAAAGTATTGTGTTTTGTCTACACTTATATTAGGTGACTATACCTAATATAAGTGTAGACTATTTTTGCTTGTAGACTATTTTTTCCATTGGCACAAACAGTCGGAACAAAAATGAAAATCTCTTTGAGAAATGGACTTTAAGATTTATTATCATAGAATAATCATAACATGTATAGTGTTATCTGCCTTCATTTTATGGGGTTTAGTTCCGGGGCCGAATACATCTTTACTTACACTTAACCCAAAAAAAGAAAAGAAAGGAAAAGCATTAATGGAGGCCATAGTGTATCTTCAAGGAGGATGTCAGACTCATAATAAACTGATTTTTTAATGCAGGCACTGGCGGAGCCTCAAGCTCGGCTTAATAGATGAGGTAATTAATGCAATCGTTGAAGACCTCTAAATAAAAGAAGGCCTCTATTTGTATTAAAATATATATATATATATATAATATTTATTTATATATTTTAATTAAAAATTTTAAATACTTTTATTGGTCAATAAAATGTATTAAAAAGACCTCATCACAACCTATGCAGCCTGTGCAGTGCGCACACACTGCACAGGCTGCATAGGCTGCATAGCCCACAGTCATAGGACAGCATGTTTTATTACTTTATCAATTATTATAAATTATCATACCAATTAATAATTTGATATGTATCATATCAACTCATTTATATTATAGTGACACTAATTTATTAAACCATGTAATAAATTAATTTTTATTTGTGTAGGTTTAGACTTTAAAGTGGTCATGACTTTAGAAAAATTGCAATAACCAGGTTCTATTATTCTATACTATAAATTTTATTTTTAGTTAAATTATCATTTTTAATTATAAATTGCTCAAAAATTCAAAATTAAAATTAATAAAATCTTATTTAAGGTCTACTATATCACAAGAAAGATTAAGTGGATTAGTTATATTATCAATTGAAAAAGAAATGTTAGAGGAACTTAAATACAAAAACTTAATTAGCAATTTTGCATCTCAAAAAGCAAGAAAAATAAATTTTAAATAAAAAAATTCAATATATATTATTTGTTTAATATTTAAATATAAAAAAGACCCTACTTAAAATTTTCATCTAAGGCCCCCAAAGTTGTTGAGCCGGCCCTGTGGAGCCTGAAGCTTCATGTACTCAATTTTTTTTTTTTTTTGGATTTTTTTATTGTAATATAACTATGAAAAATGTTAAAGAATGCCCTAAAGCATTGGTTTAGAAACTATTTTTAAAAACATTTTATAGGAAAATGAGAAAGTAATTGATTTTGTTGATAGTTTTTTTTTTTTCTCAAGAAATAGTGTCAAAAATTTCCTAATATGGTTTATTAACAAGTACCCTAATGGCACCCGTTAACATGATCCTACTATAATTATAAATAGTCAATTCCTTTTTTCTTTTTTTTTTAAAGCAGTCCATAGAAAAAATATCACTTGCTCCATTCAACTTTTTCTTTCTTAGAATACTATGTGTCCGTTTGGCAAAATAATTTTTGCCAACTTATTTTACTGTTCGGCTAATTTTTGCTATTATTCAAAGGTCTCACTGCACTTTTTAATACTATTCAAGTGTCCCACTGTACTATTTCAGCCAATTTTTACCTTTACAGTATTTTCAATAAAAAATTTTCAATTTCAGCAAAATAATTGGATCCCAAACAGACCCTATGTATATTAATCTTGTGATTGTAAAAGCATATTTATAGAAATTACCTAAACAAATGAGATTATAATCCGCTCAAAATATATGTCATATATATATATATATTGAATGTTCAAATAGCGTATAAAAAACTATGAACGTTTAGACCCCTAATTACAAAATTATCAAATCAAGCTTAATGTCAAACAATATATGTGCGGAAAATGAACATAAGCTAATAACAAAATTGATAAAAAATCTAAACCAATTAAAATCACATCCACAGCAGAAATTAAAAGGCAAAGATTAAGGGAAGAGAGATGCAAACACAAGGACAACACAATGATGTGTTATCGAAGAGAAAACCGAAGCTCTCGGCGTAAAACCTCTCCACCGCCCTCCAAGCAGTTAATAATCCACTAGAAAATATAATTGGAATACATGAACAGCAATAGACCCTCTAAGCCTAATCTACCCAGTGTACCTAAGCCCTCCAAACTTCTTGCTCCAACGAGGTTACGCTGAACTTTTGTCTTTTCTAGCTTACCGAATTCCGCTATAGCCTATAGCATCAACCAATAACCATTGGTCCCTTCCTAACTGCTTCCCAAAGCACCAAAAAGTCTTCTCACAAATGTGGGTATGGTGAGAAAATGATTTGGGCAATGAACCTCTCAAAGATGTATCAATGGAGAGGGTGAGAGAGTAGAGGAATTTGAAGAGTCTCTATGTAAAGATTGTGGATGAGTCAATCTTGTTTTTCTCTAGAGTTTCTCTCTCAAAATTCTCTCTGGAAGCTCTCTACATTTTGTGGGTATAAGAGGTATTTTATACTAGGGTGAGAAAGGAATGCGAAGAGTCAATTTTTCCAAAACAAAACTGGTTGGCGACTTGGCCTCGCGCCTTAACTGAGTCGCGAGTTCAAGCCGCGAGCTAACTGAATAGCCAGACTGGATTTTTTGTCCTGTAGTGCTACAGCTGGCATGATGATTCAGCTTCTCTGCATGCTTCACTCGTGTGCATCTTCTAGTGGCTTGCTAGTCGCGAGCCACCCGCGAGTTCCAATTGCGAGTCCCTGCTTCACTGCACAGTCTTAAGCATTTCTTCACACTCTCTTACACACTACCCTTACATGATTCCCACCTAAATACAAGGTTTCTAAATGCTGAATGACAAGCAAATTTGGCACGGAATAAAGCCAACAAGATGGTTGATTAAATTCAACCTTACATATATATATATACACACACACATATATATGACATATATGACGATTCCTTTATTATTATGTTATTTAGTTTGTAATTTTTTTTTATCAGGTGCATAAGAATTATAATTAATTTAATTACAATTTTGTTCCAACATATTTTAAGGGGGTGTTTGGTTCGCATAATGTTACATTACTGTAATGTAACATTTTTGTGATGTTAGATTCATGTAATCTCATTAGTTGCCCTCCACCCCACCACCCCCAAAAAAAAAAACTCTTCATATTTTTTGTATGACTCAATTAATTAAATTAGTTCAATTTTTTATTTGTTATCATTTTGGCCCCATTCATAAAATCCTAGTTCTGCCCCTGGCTTCGTTCAATTCCATGACAATGGTTGTAATAAAAATAAAAAAATAAAAAAACAACTTATAACAACGTTGTTATATATACATTGGTTTTTTTAGAGTTGCCTTGAAGATCTTTTGAAGAATTGAAGACTAAAAATTTCGCTCAGGTGAGAGGGAACTCCGCTCGAGAGAAATCAAGTTGCCTCAATGAGACAATAGTTAAACATTGTGAAAAAAATTAGTGGTGAATGTGATGTGAATTACCACCAATGTGAAAAAAATTATCCATTTGTAACCTTGTAATTGCCAATCCAAATTGACCCAAAAAAAAAAAAAAAAAAATCTAGGATTATCATGTGATGTAGCAAAATCTATAGCCATATTAATTAATTTGATGTACACACACCGTTTTATAATGTGACACAATCAAAGTCTAACATGAACACAAAAACAAAAAATCGACAGAAGACGGTGGGATTTTTTTTTTTTTCTTTGAGAGTGAAAAAAAAAAAATTCCGCCATTTTAAATGGTAGGAATCATTGCTCTATATGACATGAGTTATAAATGGACGTGAGAAAGTTACATTCAGACGTGACTTAATTTGTTATTGCCTGGCCAAAGTGAAAATTATAAAAAAAAAAAAAAAAAAAAAAAAAAAAAAAAAAAAGTGAAATTTTAATATAATACTCCCTCCGTCTCAATTTTTTTGTCCTGTTTGAAAAGTCAAACTTTTTAAGGGAACATCATTTATTACCTTGTCTATCTTTTAAAAATGTATAAGTTTCCAAAACTACCATTAAAAGAATTTATTAAAAAATTGAATTAGTAAATTAATAGGGTTATAATAGGAACATTAGTAAATTAATGACTTTTATTTTTAGAAACAGAACAATATTTTGGGACATCCCAAAATAGAATGAGGACAAAAAAAATGGGACGGAGGGAGTAATGGTTTACCATGCGACATGGGAGACACCATCTTATGTGACACAATTACAATGTAATGTGAACACTAAATTAAAATTGCCAAAAAATAATGGAGTCATTATTTAATGCGACATTACTTATTAGTAAATGAGAAAGTTACAGTTATAAGTGATCATGTTGTATTACTTATCCAAAGTGTTAAAAAAAAAAAAAAAAAAAAAGGTGTACAAAAAATGAGAGTTAAAAATAAAATATAGTAGTACATATAATGATGTAGAGCCTACAATTGGATTGACATATTTGAAAAAAAAAAATATTGTAGCCCTATCTTTTTTTTTTAAAGGAAATTTTGTGACCCTATCAAGTAAAATAAAAAATAAAATTCTAGAAGCATGAAGTTATTGTTGAAGTGACTTATATCCCAAAAAAAAAAAAAAAAAAAAAAAAAAACTTGTCGGGAATGCCATGTAATGAAATGAACCATTGGATTTCATGAAGAAATTATTTTATGTGACTTTGACATAATCTAACATAAAGAAAATAAATAAATAATAAAAAAAATAATGGTGTTACTACTTAGTATGATATAAATTTTCAATAAATATAAATAAATCATTATCATGATGATGATGATGATGATGTTGTGACATAAGGTTATTAACAAATATCGCATAGTTACTGTCATATTTAACATTGTTATTATCCAACGTGATTAAAAAGAAATAAAATAAAATCTAAAAGAAAAAAGAAAAAAAATAACAAATAACATGTGATGAACTATTTAGGTAGAGTAATGCTAGGACCACCAAATTGGGCACAATTTTGTGCCACAACTTATCACGTGGCAAGTTGTGATTGGCAACACAACCTTATTCCAAACCAACAACCATTTACAGAATGTTCAATGTGGAACATAACTATAATAGAAATTTTGTCTAGTAAATTTAGGTTTAGGCCAAAATGCAAAAATTCCGGTTGAGATTTGGGATAGTTGTAAAAATACTCTCTAGCTAGGATTTCAATCCTTACAAGTTATAATTCCCAAATATTTCTATATTTATAACAAATGGGTCAGGTTAATGTATGCCTTTAGCACATTAATTAATCATTTATTTTATGAAACTTTTTTATGAGAAATTGAAAAAACTAAAAAACTATTTTCATTTTTTTTTTGTAAAAAGTTTCCTAAAATGATTTATTAATTGATGCCCTAATGGCATACCAAGGACAAACCTAAGGGAGTTCAATAGGGCCCAGCCCCATGAGCCAAAGTATTTTTTTTTTTTTCGAGTATAATCTTTTTTTATTTTTATAGTTGAGCCCCCTTTCCTTCAAGATTATTCCTTCAAGATTATCAGTCTACTAGCCCATATTGCTAACACATAATACTATAACTAATATTTTTAAATTAGATAAATTTATAAATTGAAAACTAGTAAAAAATCTATAAATTGAGATTGCATAGATGATTGCACTATCATGTATTAAAAAACCAATGATGTTTTATATTTTTTTGTCTTTGTTAGTAAATGATTGCATCAAAATATATTGAGAAACAATAATTTTGTGTTTTTGTCTTAATTGATAGTTTGCTAATACTATATAAATGCTCATTTGAATTTTTTTTTTTTTTTTTTTTTTTTGGCTTGTACTCTAGGTCCCTTAACTTGAAATCATAAGTTCGTTCCTATGATATATGTTAATAAAACCCATCAAAAATTAAGTTTACAACCAAAACTTTCTTTCATTTCTATGCCACCTCTTGGAGTGTGTTTAATTAATTTTGTTGCCACCTATACTAGTTAGTTAGGGGACCACCCTTTTTTTTATAACAGTTAGGGAGGCCGCCTATTTAATGGTTTCGGAAAAAATAATTTTAGGGGCTTTTGCATTTTATGGGTGCAAAAGAACCATGCTTAATGCACTTTGTACCCAAGAATATCACACCAACGCGTGGATCCATCAAACTTTTTACTAACTATTCTGATAGCCTCACACTGAGTTTTAAGGATTGACTTTGAAGCATATAAGCGAATGATAGATATTGGAAATTTAACTTTTTTTATAAGTTTTCCAGCACGAAGGTCGGCAGTGCCGGCTGAGGCCAAATTAGCTAATGTCACTAGAGCATTTATAGTAACTAGTACAAAAAAATTTTGTTTCTTATAATTATATAACAACTTATATTTTCTATTTTACCTATTTATTTTTTTAAACACCCTATATTAGATTATTTATTTTACACTATATTTATTAAATATTAATTTTTATTGATTTTTTTAATTATTTTTTTTTCTTCACATACAACCATGATTTTAAAAACTAGTACGATGAAAGAATCGAAAAAATTACTGGTTACTGGTTTTCTGGTCAGACCGAAGTCCAACCAGTGGTCGAACCGATGATGTCATTAATATTTAATTAATAATTTTTAAATTATTAAAATAAGTTTACAACTAATTATGTTTAGTTAAAAAATATATAAATAATTTTATGTAATTTTTCACATATTATTAAGAATATTAAAAAAAAACAAATTGTAACTAAATATTGATATTATATAGTAACTATTCTTAAACCATAAATTGGTTCACAATTTCATTATATCCAAAGCTAAATGTTTTAAATAAAGAAAGTTTAATGTTCATTTGGTAATATCATAAGGATTAAGAGTGAATAAATGAATTTAATAAATCTTTCCGAAAAATTAATAGGATTTATGGTTTTTCCTTTAATAAAGATGAATGTACCAAATTCAAGAAAAGAAAAGAAAAGAAAAGAGGCAATGTGGAATTTTAAAAGATGGTCAGCTATCCAATAATTAAAACCTAGCTCACCATACCTTTTTTTTTTTTTTTAAGAAAAGCTCACCCTACTTTATTACACCACAAATACACACATATGTTTCTAAAAGAAAAAAAAAAAAAAAAAAAAACAAGTACATACATATTCTCCATTTATTAAATGCTCTCTCACCGATCCTTGATTCTCTCCAATATTAATGAGTAATATTTCGGAATAATTTGAATTATTTAGTTATTTACTCGTAAGTTAAGGAAGACTAGAAGGGGGGTATTTATTAAAACTTTCCTTTTAATTTTATTTGACCAATGAGATTGATTTTACTTGTGCCAAATCAAAGAGATGAAGGAGGTTACAGCTCACCACCCAACAAAACAAATACTCAAATACAACAAAAAAAATATATCCATCAACCTAAACTTCTCCACTCTCTAGTCTCCACGGCTTCACCTCTTCTCCACGGCTTCACCTTTGTAGCTCTCTCAATCTCTCTACCTAGCATACTCTCTTTCTCTCTCTCTCTCTCATTCTTTCTAAAAGACTAAAACACAGCATGCCTGAAACTGAAATATCCCCATAAAAATTTTTACACAGCACTACTAAGTTCCAGATCTAGAAAAAAAAAAAAAAAAGCAACATTTTGCTGCCTCCCTTCATTGCGTCCTAAGTTCCAGATCTGAGAAAAAAAGAGAGTAATATTTCTGCAAAATAACTCCATTCTAGAGCATCTTCACAAAATCTGCAAAACCGGTTTAACCGTACCAATTTCCAGTTATTCCAGTTAAATCGGAGGTTCCCAGTTATTCCGGGTTTTTAGATGATTTCCGGTTTTTATCCATAACCGGACCGGACAAATGGCCGGTTTTTTACTAAGTTTGACTCTGTTTTTTTTTTCCTTTCCTTTTTCTACTTTTTGTTTCTATTGGAATAGCTTGAGTAATCAAACTTTGTGGCTTGACATTAGCCAACAAACTATTAAATGGCTTGCATGCCCATGTCAGGAAGATGCATGATATTCAAAAAGTTTCATTAGTAAAGAAATGCAAGAGTTTGCGTTAAATGCTCTTGATGAATTGTCAAAGAAGATGGCCATGAACAACATGTGATATGCAAACCAAATTCATGCTTCTTTTCTTTGGCCATAAATGCTTGCCATTTTCTTTGACTTGACAAGTTTCTTTGACTTCCAAGAGTGAGTTCCTACGGGAGATAAAATAAAAATGAAGAAAGAGTGCCTCTACGTGAGACAAAGAGATAGAAAAGAACTCGACTGTATGAAAAAAAAAAAAAAATGTACTCAATTGTATGAAGCTCAAGTACTATAAAGAAGTACTCGATTTCAGTAATATCGACTACCACATTATTTATTTAATTACACAAACTCCAGGTCAGCAATGCCACGCTGGCATGCAATTCGCTAAAAAGTTGAGTTCACTGAACTTGAGTACTATTTAGAACTCGATTTTGTGGAACTCGAGTACTAAAAAAGTAATAAATTGCTAAATATTTTTGAAACAGTGCTAGTTTACCACAAATTTTGCCAAAACGTTATATTTGACTATTTTTGCCGGAATTCAGTGGTGGTTGGATATTTTGATGGTGGTGCTGTCAAGCATTAGTTTTGATTATTTATTTATTTATTTATTTTGGGTTTGGAACGTGAGTTGGGAGGCTGAAGAGATTGACTCCATTTAACCCTTCCTCTTGTGTTTAATAAATAATTTCCACATGGCTTGATTTGTTTGGTAGAGTATAGAGTAGAGCATATAAGTTGGGACAGAAGATTTAGACTATAGAGAAAGGAGAATATTGAAAAGAAAAAAGAAAAAAAAAAAGTGGTCATGTTAATGTTACTTGTATATCTTAGATATTAAATTCATGAGTCCGAATTTGATAAGAAAAGAGTGTAAAATCCATATTTTACACCATCCAATAAAATATTGTCACATAATTTTTTTTTACTTAAAACTCAATATATCCTACCAAATTTAATAACATCTCCATAAACTTCCAATTTAGTTTGATTTTCAAATAGGTTTTAGAATTTATTGGATATGGTTGTGCTTATTTTTTAATGTGTGATAAAATGATGTAATATGTTGAGATTGGATAGTATAAAACTTAGGTTTTACACCACAATCTTATAGAATTTAATCACTAAATTCAAGTGTTATATGTGTTAACATAGATATTATATCAATGATAAAATATTTTAATGTATTAAGAAGGGAGCCAAATTTCATAAAATAAAATAAAAAATAAAAGAAAGAAGAAGAGAAGGGAGCAAAATTCTATGCTATAGTAGTGAACAAAGCTTCCAAACCTGATAGGGTAGTATACAAGTTAAATGAGAGAAACCTGGACTTGGTTGGACCAAGTTAAACACGGATGGTTCTGTTACTGGCAATCCAAGGCTGGCAGGCGATGGGGATCTTCTAATTAAGGAATTCTAAAGGGGAATAGGTTACTGGTTTTACTAGATCTTTTGGGGTGACAATCAGTATTTTAGCTGAATTGCTTTAAAGGATGGGCTTACTATTGCCCAATAGCTTGGAGTTACCTCCCTTTTTGTAGAATTAGATGCAGATGTTGTTGTAATTTATTTTTTTCCTAACCCTTTCTTCCAAAATCTTATGTTGTAACACCTCCTTGATGATTGCAAGAACCTATTGAAGATTTTCTCAACACAATAGACCGGCACATATTCAGGAATTCTAATTAGTGCGCTAATGCACTTATTAGATTTGGGACTTCTTAAGAACAAAAGTTTGTTACTTTTATTATCCCACCGTCTATGATAAAGAATTTGCTAACTTTTGATAAAGTTGAGCTATTTGTAAAAGAATAATTTGCATTTAATCTATATAATAGTCATTGGTTGAGTGATATTTTTCTCTTCCATAGGTTTTAGTTCCCAATTTGAATCTTATTTACATGTTTAAAAAATATACTATAATTACTACAAAATTTACTATAAAGAACTTATAAACTGACGTAACAATGAATGTGATAAATACATATTCAACACATAATAAATAAAGGATAATACATGTTGCACATAAATTGTTATACAGTTTTATAGACATCCCATTTTTATATTGAAACTATTTACAAATTCAAAATCCTGACACGATTTCAGTTCAAAAATTGGGGGTGTGTAAAACTATGTGTAACAAACACAACCCATACATAAATATTTTAAAGGAAAATTTTTGTCTACAAACTTGGTTGTTGCCTAAAACTACAATTTCTTTTTAAAAAATTAACATTGCTAAACATTTTAGAAATCTAACTATTTGATTGCAAGTTTTTTACCCTTTCAACACACACGTCAAATTTTATACCAATCAAATGTTATTTGTTATATAATCCATAAACTTTTTTTTTATGCATAATTTCATACTATAAAAATTTGCAATTTAACACTTAATTGATAACATAGCTATTGATCTTTGATATTTTGAAAATTTTGCAAGCATAAAGGACATAAGGAAAAAATGTAGTCCGTTGGTAGATTTATCAAAATTTATATTCAATAAAAAAATATTAAATAAAGTTGTAGCATTAGGCTACAACTAAATTTGTAGCCAAACATTATCCATATCGTACCATTTGTGATACATGATGTAAACACGTGTAATAAAATTTGTAGTATAGTCCATATTACTTAAAAAAGAAAAAGAAAAAACGCAACATTTTTTCTATCTTTAATAAATATTAAAAAATGTCAAAATCAGGAGTCCAAATCTTCTATCCCATTTTTCCTGCTCCACTCTATACTCCACCAATAAATACTTACCACGTGTTCACCTAATTAATTAAATATTACTATTAATTAATAACGGTAGTATTAATAAGTCAATAATTAGCACACCTATTGTACTATTGTGTAGGTAGTTAGGGAATCGACAATTGCATTCATGACCCCTTCTCTACGATGAAGTAATCGTACAGTAGTAGAAAAAGCATCATATATAGCACTCCAAATTCATGCATACAAAGCGCAGAGCAGTGTTGAAGGTACCTTAAGAAGCTTAAAAACTATGGCTACCAAACCAGGGATCTTGACTGACTGGCCTTGGAAGCCTCTTGGGAGCTTTAAGGTATATTAATTGCTCCTCTCATGGATAATCCCTTCATCATAGGATCTGAGGATCACTTTTGATCTATATTAATGACTATTAGGATGCTATGAAAAAAGTTCACCATCATATAAGTGTAGTCTTTATTAGAATGGTTAATTTCTATATGTATATTTGATTTACTCATATGACAACACAAATTGTTTAAACTTGTTTCATATGATGCAATTGTTATTACAAATTTTTACTATATATTTTTTATAAGGGATATGTTAACTTTTAAAATATAAAACAAGAAAATAATTAATAAATTTATTTATTATGTTGTTAATGCGACACTAGATACTAATTTGAAATCTTTGTTCCTTTAATATACATGCATTTTTAGTATTTTAACTTTCTTTTTGGCCTCTGGTTGGGAAGTATGTGATTTTGGTCCCATGGGTGGTTCATAGCTCATACTCAATGACAGTCAAGGGAGAAGGCGAAACAGACCTTACCTACTTTCTCACATTCCCGTTCCTTTTGGTGAGGATGATTCACAATCAGATATGGATTTCTATTTCTCGTTACCAAACAGCCAAAGGCAAAAATAGAATTGTAGACAAAAGTATCGAATTCGAGCAAGTTGACAGAGAAAGAAATTGGTCAGTAAAACTCTTGCTTGCTTGCTCTCAAAGGTGCATGCTTCATGGTATATGCTCTTGAGATTCTTTGAGATTGAATAAGGTACTTCTCGAATAAGTGCCTCATTCAATCCCTAAGAATCTCTAGAAATATATATATATATATATATATATATATATATTTCATATTATATATAGGGTCCGTTTAGCATTAGCTTATAAACTCAGTTTTTATCTTTTTTAGCTTTTATGTTTAGCTTTTTAAAATCTTACTTTTTCCAACATTTTTTCACTTTTTCAAAAAATTTTAAGATGCAAGTATACTTTAGTACATCTTTAACTAAAAAAATTCAATAAAAAGCCAAATAAACTATTCTCAAACGGACACATAATACAAACACATATTTACTCACAGTCATTGATATATTATTTTCACTAATATTAACACTTTTATTTTTTGGTTTATAGGGATGACCAGATATTGTTCAATGGGATCTTATTTTATATAGCATACATGACAATCCCTCAGAGTCATAAACTACCCTTGTGGAGAACAAATGGTGTGGTTATCACAAGTTTGCTTCATGCGGGTCCAGTGGAGTTCCTCTACTACTGGTTTCACCGAGCATTACACCATCATTATCTTTACTCTCGTTATCATTCCCACCACCATTCTTCCATTGTCACTGAACCTATTACATGTAAGATCATTTTATTATGCTTGTTCCTCCAACAACAAATAAAGCTGAGTCACTTCATTTGTTGGTTTGATGGGAATTTTTATTGAGCTAAGTTTAACATATTTATAATTCATTTACTTAATAATATATGACAGAATATAGATGCTATGGAGTATATAAGCAATTTTATTTGGTTCAAGATTTTAAAAACATTGTAAAATAAAGTATAAAAAAATTAAATAGACATATCTACAAATATTGCACGAATTTGAATATATATATATATATATAAGAAAGTTAGAGTTGATATAATGGCTATATATGTTAAGTTATTTCTTCTATTATATCCAAAGTGTATACCATATTTATGTTATCTTAGTATAATTTTATAAGACTGCTTTATAAAAATATATTTAATGTACCTATATATTCAATTTTTATTTATGTTTACAAGAAAAATATGTATATTACAAGTTAATGAATGAAATGTTTTTTCTAATATATTTCTTCGTTCACCTATTTAACAAAAAAACTGAAAACAAAACAAAAAAAATTTGTCGGCGTTTGGGGTAGCTGAATTCGAGGACAGCTAGGCCTCCTAGAACAGAGAAGGAAGAAAATAAGAGATAGGAAGAACAGAGAGGAAAATGTAGGTAAGGAAAACAACAATCTTTTCTATATCTTTTGTACAATCACTCTACAAGTTTAATACCCTCAATAGCTCAGCAGTAACTAACTTCCAGCTAGCCAATCCAATCCTACTCATCCCTAACTCACTCCATTAACTAACTCTGGTACAATACAATGCTAATGTAGATACACTTCTAATACTGGTATATATACACTATAGAATAGGTATACAATGCCAGCTAAGCAATTACAATACAGTCTATGACACAGCCACATTGTGTACTTCTAGCAGCACTGACACAGCACCCCCTCATCAGCACCACACGCACACCTCATCAGCACCATACGCATGCAGTTGCATCACAGCAGCCCAGTAGCATTAACATATACCACACACACACCACACACTCCTAACAGAAACAATTTTGTGTTCTCCATGTTGCTATAAAAAAAAAAATTGGTTTTGTTTCAAGTACTAACAAAACCAAAAGCATTCCTTGTTTCAAAGAAAAGAGGTCGGGTTATTTACATTTCATTTTATTAGCGGAAACAAATTGAAAGTTGAGAAATGGTAATTCTATGGTTCTCACTAGATACCAATTAATCCCCAGACATATTCCTTTCATTTCATAAACTAAATTTATTCTTAAATCTCATTGGTAAGATTGGTAAAACTAATTATTTTTTTATTCCTTATAATTTTTCATATAAATTTTGTGTAGTAGTCATTATCCTATATTATATAATTTAAAATATTTTATTTTTAATTCAAAAATATACATACATGAACATTATATATTGCAATAAGATCTAATAATTCAAATTTCAGAATAATATAAATATATAAAAAATTAAATATTATATTAAAAATGTTGATATTTAATGTACAGAATAAAAAAGTAAAATAATTTCGTTGTCCTACATAATGACACACCTTAGCAAAAGAAATAATTACACTATTAATAAAAATATTAAATCTGAGAGAAGTTGAATACTTTTTGTATAAATATAATATGAGAAATCTTTAATATGTCTATTCGTTATTTAATTATTAAAAAATGTTTCTTTTAAAGTGTAATTTTTTCTCGTACAATAAACAATAATTCTTTTAAAACGTAATTGTTTTTTTTTTCTTGTACGGTCGAAATTCATTAAAAATTATTTATTTTATCAATTTCTTTTAAGGCTCAAAACATAAAAGGCAAACAGTGTGAGAGGAAAAAAAGCAAGCGTTTCTATCAAATAGAAAAACATACAAATAAAGAAACATTATTGTCACTATATATTCAAAACTAATTAGAAATTGATAAGTAGAGTTCAAATTCTTTATGTAATCATCTATTGTTCTTCATAAAAATATTTGTATTAGCAATGCAATCTTCTAACAATTACATAAAAAGCTCTCCAGGACTTAATATTATTTCAAGGCCAAAACTCTAAGGTTTAGCTTTAGGTGAATAAATGTTCGAAATATAGTTTTAAAATTGATACAATTGTTATTACTTCATGTTAACAACAATAAGAGAAATTCACTTAAGTTGTAATTGAGATCTATTCAATGACTAATTAAAAATCATTTCATGTGAATTCTAAGTGAAATTTGAATTTGGAAAAAAAAATTATTGCAAAAATGAGTTATTCATGTGTAAAAATATGTAATAAATACAATACAATAAATATATGAAAAGTGCTATGTTTACAATATTTACATAACACTTTCACAAAAATTCATAGGTAGTAAATTTTTATTGATTCTAATTTAAACATACTACTGAAATTATTTTTTTTTTCCACTAATAACAATCCGTAACAACCTGCAACTTAAAATTTATTGTGAAAGTATTATAAAATTATTGTAGACATAGCATTTCTCTGAATATATTATGTTTTGGATTTTTCCCTAAAAGAATCATTTAATGTTCACATAATGCCTATTTATATATGTCTTGTATACCTGGTCTACAATTTTTCCCAATATCTCAAAATCCTAATTCTTTTAAATGACATTGCGATTCCTTCCTTTTGATAAAGCCTATGTTTATTTCAAAAAATAAAAATAATAGATCAATGGTTATTATACACAGTAAAACACGCCATAAATACATGCATGTTTTTAACTGAAATCGTGATTCAATTAAAAACAAGCGTGTCTATGTAAGAGTTATTTCTCAAAATAATAATATGAGCTAACCAATTTGATTAACTAATATGGCAGCTGTGATTCATCCTTTCGCGGAACACATAGTATATTTCGTGCTCTTCTCAATACCGATGTTGACCACAGTGTTCACCGGAACTGGTTCCTTAGTATCCTTAACTGGTTATATACTGTATATTGATGTCATGAACAACTTGGGTCACTGCAACTTTGAGCTCATTCCAAAATGGCTCTTCTCCATCTTCCCTCCTTTAAAATATCTCATGTACACGCCTTCGTAAGTCTCTTACTCTTTGTTCTACTTTTGTGAAGCCAATCTCTTGTGCATGCATGCATGCATGTAACATCTATTCCTGTTGCGGCGATTTTGAGACCTATAATGACGGTTTCAAAACGTCACTATAGGTCCCTTTTTTTATTGCACTGGTTTTGAGATCTATAACCGCGGTTTCAAAACATGGTCTTTTTTTTTTTTCTTCTAGTGGCGGAGAAAAAAATGACTTGCCGACAAGAACATGGTGTGTATTTTTAAAGTAGTACTACATTTAATTGTATTGAAATGCTAATAACTAATAGCCATGTATAGTGACCAAACCGCACCAACCCTTTTTTTTTTTGTTAGACATCACTGTCAATACTAAAGTTTCTTACATTAATTACTCCTATTTTGTCAACTGAAGGGTTGTAGTTATCTTTGTTTGTTTTCTAAATTATGTCTGTTACGTGTAATGACTCCTTTCTTCTGTGTAGATCTTAATGGGTATTTATATGGCATGCAAATAACCTATGAGGTCGCATATATTCCTTTGGCTTTCGAACAATATTCTACAGTATGATCCAATCAGTCCAATTAGAGTATGCCGACCAATTAAAAAAGCCAACAACTCAATTCAATTCAATGACCTTTCAATATGGACAAAAGTCACAAAACTTTATTGGAGAACTTGATCGATTACAAAACTGCTCGATAGACAATTTTGAACACGTGTAGTGTTTGTGTTGGGTCCAAAACTTCAATACGTGTTGTGTTCGTGTCATGTCCAGACAAACAAATCCTTTCAATGTCTCTCTCTCTCCACCTCCCAAATTTACGGTGAAATTATTTAGTGCAATATGTGTGTTACATCCTCATTTCACATTAGTAGATTTTATTTGTAAATCATGCAAATGAAACACATTTATGTGAGCGGCAAGTATAATATACTAGATATATAATAATTTCTTATAACTGGGATTAGAGTTATTCATGATGGAGATCATGGTAGTCTATTTTCATGTTGTTTGTTTAACAATGAGCATTGCACCATGTTAGAGGTATTGTCATTTTACACACCAGTCCACCTTCAGAGAAACCCACATCTAATTTCACACATACTTGGGTGTCAACTTGTGGTTAGATTTCAGCACTTATACACAGCTTCACCATGGGTATTTGTTAAAAAAATATTTTAGGTGGATCAATCTCAATGTGACACTTAAAAATATATTGTGGATTTGGGTGTGTACATAGTTGGGCATGTTTCCTAACATTATTCTTTGCGTAGGGGTGGAATTACATTCATTTGTGGTCCCAAAATTTTAGTTTTTCATAATATGTATTATTAAATATTTTGAATTTTTGGCCCATAAACATATGAGCTAGCCCCCAACAATGCCAAAGGATCTTCTTAAGCTTTTTTTTTTTCCTTGATTTCAATTTTTATCATAAAATTGGCTCTTATACATGACTTACACTAATACACACACATATATCATCAGCATAACTTAGGTTCTCAACCAAAAATTCATGGTTTCGCCTCTAGGTTTACACACCCTTGGGAGAGAAAAATTTTACAATTGAAAGGCATTTGAGTTTTGTTAAAGTTTAGTTAGGTGAAGTTGAGTTGAGTTTTTATTGATTTGAAACGCTTTAATTAACCAGGATTCCATATCAGTAAATAGCAAAAGATACATTCCCTCGATATATTATCATAATCATTAGTACTATAATTATTATTAAATGAATTAATTTCATGAAATTGTGTATAATCATTGACTCAACAGGTTTCATTCACTACATCACACCCAATTCCGCACCAATTACTCACTTTTCATGCCTATATATGACTACGTCTATGGAACAATGGACAAGTCCACGGATGCTGTATATGAAACTTCACTTGAAAGATCTGAAGAGTCACCAAAAGTGGTACATCTAGCCCATCTGACCACATTGGAGTCCATCTTTTATCTACGGCTAGGATTTGCCACCTTGGCCTCCAAGCCCCACACTTCCAAATGGTACCAGTGGTTGATGTGGCCTATGACATCTTGGTCCCTGATCATCACATGGATCTACGGAAATACGTTTGTTGTAGAGGCAAACACCTTCGAAAAGCTCAAATGGCAGTCTTGGGTGGTTCCTAGATACACTATACAAGTAAAAAGAAAAAGAAAAAAAAATCAACTCTCTTTTTTCTTTTAAGTTATTCATATCAACCATTTTCGTTGGTTGATTTTCACTTTGATTCAGCTTGTTTTATTTTTATCTCTAACTTCCTTTTTTTTTTTTAATAAATTGTAGTACATGTTACAATGGCCAAGGGAAGCAATCAATAGCATGATTGAGAGAGCCATACTAGATGCTGAAATGAAAGGGGTTAAGGTGCTAAGTCTAGGCCTACTAAATCAGGCAAGCAAATTCAAGTTTTTATTTGCATATATCAAATGTAGAAGATATATTTATATCTTCTTCTCACACTCATGTGTTTTCACAGAAACCTCATGGACCCTATAACCCTAATGTAAATTTTGCAGGGTGAGGAACTTAATAGGAATGGTGAGCTTTACATCCAAAGGTACCCTCAGCTGAAATTAAATCTGGTGGATGGAAGTAGTTTAGTCGTGGCTGTTGTGCTAAATAGCATTCCAAAAGGAACAACCCAAGTGCTCCTTAGAGGCAAACTTACCAAGGTTGCTTATGCCATTGCCAATACTCTATGTGAAAGGGATATAAAGGTATATTTAATTGAAAAATCCTTACTCAAAATAAAGCTTGGGTTGGCTATGGGAAGCCCTACATTGCAATGTTTATATTTTTATTTGTTGAAGACCAAACTGTTAAGGAAAGTACACCAACCAAATTGAAAAAGTATGATGACCCGAGTAATCAGATAAATCAAATGGAAAAGGAAGGCAACATCTATAATAGTATATTCAAATTAAACAAACGTAGAGATTATATGTTCCATAGCTATGTAACAAAGCACAACACGGAAAATTTTAAAAATAGGAGATTTTGTGGATGTAGGCTTTCATGACTGAACTATATTAAAATTAGTGTTCCATTTTCTTTTATTTGTCTCTATCTTGCATTTTTTTTTAACATTATTTTTAAGTTGTTTAGCTTTTTTTTATTAAAAATAAAAATAAAAATAAAATCAAATAAATAAAATAAAATAAAAAAGAAGAAAAAGAAAGAAGAACATTGAAACCCGCATTTAGCTTAACAAGTTCACCATTTCTTACTCTTTTTCTTTTTTCCTTTTTGGCTAAGATGACACACTGAATAATTATAAAGAGGAATTCCTTTAGTGTGGCTACAGTATATTAGTTTAAACAATTTTTTCTTCTTCAAATATTCATTTCTATACAGTGATAATAATATATAGCATACATTGCAGTCTATATAGTATATAAGATTAAAGGAAAAATTATTCAATATTCTATAAGTAATATTATTTTCTCTCGTATTAACGGTGAACATTTTTATAAATATTAACTGTAAATAAACTCCCTATTATATGCGAAGAGAAGATGTATTGTTATCTGAGTATTTTATTAATTATTTGGAAAAACTTGCTAGCGATCTATGTTTTTTCATCTTGTAATACTAATTAAATATAATTGTATCAGGTGGCAACAGTATACAAGGACGAGTATGAGAAGCTTCAATTAAGGCTTACCACCAAGTTGAAAAGTAACTTAATACTTTCAACAAGTTATGCTCAGAAGGTAAAATTTGCAACCATTTCATGACTTCTTGTGACAGCTACTTGCATGTCCTTTAATCATTTTGGATTTAAGAAAGAAAAAAGTAGGCTTTTGTTATGAGTATTGAGTAGTATTATTGTGCCAGTTGAAATTGACCCTTTTTTTTTCATGGTTGATGTATAGTGAATTAGTGATCCACGTATAATATTGAGACATTATTAAAAATGCACTTTGTACAGCAAATACAGTTTACTGAAAAAATAAAAATAAAAAATAAAAAATAAAAGCCCTTACAATTTAGAACACTTTGAATGACATAACGAGTTTTGCAGACATGGTTAGTAGGAGATGGATGGACTGAAGAGGAACAACTGAAGGCATCAAAAGGAACATTATTCATTCCTTTTTCTCAATTCCCACCAAAGAAAATGAGCAAAGATTGTTTCTATCATAGCACACCAGCAATGATCACTCCCAAATCTTTTACGAACATTCACTCTTGTGAGGTTAGCAATGTACTAACATTTTCTTTCCCTGTACTATTAGTGAATTGACACTAATATTTATTTGCGAACACATCAAAATCTTTTTATCTAAACAACATCACAAAACATTTTCCATTTTACCTTTTGGTTTGTTGAAATGTTTCATTATGGAACAGAATTGGCTATCAAGAAGAGTGATGAGTGCTTGGCGTATTGCTGGGATATTGCATGGTTTAGAAGGATGGAATGTTCACGAGTGTGGGGACTCCATGTTCAACATCGAGGAGATATGGCGAGCAAGTCTACGACATGGTTTCCAACCATTAACGATGCCCAACTGATCATGCTTAATTTGAGCTTGCTCTAATATAAATAAGAGTGTATATCTATTTGTTTAAGAAGATAGATTTGACACCATATTAGAATTCTACAATAAATACTAGATGAAATATTATCTATGTCATTATCTAAATGATGATTTATCCTAATTGACCATGTATCTGAAACTGTATTTTATTTCTGTGACTTTATTTTATGAATTTATGGGGTTCGAATAATTGTGGACACAGTCATGACATTGGTATGTAACTATGTATTATGAGGTATTTTTTACTCTTTTTAGAGAAGATGGAAATAGTAAGGTCTGGGTCCACTTCGCTTTCACCAATGCCATTTTTAATTTGACCCTAAAAAGTGTAGCTAGCCCAACTCAAAAAGACCTATTTCCCCAACCCAAGATCAAATTCTCCTGAGCTGGGCTTTTGTAAGTCCAAGTATGTCAAACACTAGTTTTCTCTCAATATAAAGTTATAAACTCTACTTAAGATTTATTATAATTTAGTGAATTAAAATTATAGCGAAAATATAGCTATTAAGGTTTTCTTTTTGTAACTATAGGCCGTTAAGCCGAATCATGTAAACTTTGTATTCTCTCTCTTCTCTTTATACTCTTTTTTTTCACTCTCAAATATATATATACATATATATATACACGTCTCATTGGTATTAGAAAGGGAGGGATCCCTTATCAACGAGTTTAACATATGGTGGATCATTTTGCTCAGATCCCTTATCATTTTGCTCAGTCCTTTGTCTTGAGGTGAGAAGCCTATTATGCAAATGAATATCTGTCTTCTCAGTCACTGACAAGACAGTATCCATTCATTTAGCTATCAATCTGAACTTTATGGTTGGATTTTCTAAAATATCCAGCAGGGCTGATTCGATATTTTACTGGTTCTACCCTTCTACTTCTTAATGGGTATTGCAATTTTTTTTTTTTTTTTTATAAGTACTGTAAAATATTTCATATTACATTAAAACACTTCAAAGTAAATAAATTTGAAGCGTAAGATTATTTTTCAGTTGTTTCGGCCAATGTTCTTTCCAAACAATTCTAAAATATTATTCATCCATATTGAAATGAATGGTCAAATTTTACCATTTTATCAATAATTTAAATACATTGCAAAATATAATTTATTAGTCATTTCAAAATAATTGGACAGGATTATAGAAACTCGACCATGGAATTACCTATATAAACTTTCTTAATCCTAACAGCAACAATCTATGCCTATTCAGATGCTTTAAGCAATTATCAAATAAGTAAAATATTACTCAAGGAAAACAAACTAAATGAATGAATTAATATGCAATACATTATTGAGGGTATGCTGTTACATAATAAGAAACAAACCTATAGAATATGCCTTGAGTTTTCACCCAAAACCAAGGAAATTTCAAGGTTGATCAGAGGATTAAATATTTTCCCGAGAAAAAAGTCCAAAACTGAAAGAAACTGGGGGAGCAGACCTTGTTTACACTGACGATGACTTACAAGACAGACCTGATTTCTACAAAGTGGGCAAGTAGAGTTGGACTCCAACCATATGTCAATGCAATTAACATGGAAGCAATGGTTGCATTTGGGCAATTTTCGAAACCTTTCGCCGTCCACGACTTCATGAAGGCACACCACACAGTAAAAGACGTCCTTGTTGCCAGAAGAACTGTGGTGGAAGGTGAACATAGGGAGGCGGTGATGGTTGTGCCAGAAATTCTTTGAGCAAAAATGGATGGTGAAGAAGATGAAAAATATTGTGATGATGATGACTATGATATGCTTGCAACTTCTTGTGGTCAATGTGGTGACTATGGAATTGGCTATTTTGACCATCAACTCTAAATAATACTCTTTCATTTGTTTTCTACCAAACTTTCAATGTTCTCCTTCTATCTACTCTCTTTCTCGCAGACTCGCACATGGATGATGGAACTATGGAAGATGGGGATGATATATATGTCTATTATTTTAATATAGCAAGAACTGAGTCGTCAATTTTTTTTAATTTTGTTACGTACGTAAATAATAGTAGCTTCCAAGAAATCACGAAAGTAGGTAAGGGTGAAGTCCCAATTTTCATACCATGTGTCAAACATGGGCATGTGGAGAACTAGTAAATTATTTTTTGCTCTTGTAACTGACTTTCTATCTTAGTGTATAGATTCTATACTCACACGTCGTGCAAGGAAAGATTCATATATTTGATGTATGAAATACGTTCTTCCATTAACAAAATGTATACGTTTTGTTTTGTTTTTTGGGAGAATCTAATCTAAAATATTTTCACCGTTTTCAAAAAATTTTATGGTAAATTTAATATAAGTCTTTAAAATCCTATCTATTTATTATGAAATGAGAATATTGAATTAATTTAATCATGTCATCAACTATTCAATAAATATTAAGGGAAATAACAGTGGTGTTTTGACACTTTGTGTATCTTTTCCTCTAAATTATTAAATAACTAATTAATGATATTACGGGTATATTTTAAAAAATAACTAATTGCTAACTCACACAATGTGTAAGAATATATAATTATTTTGATATGTAGTGTATTGTGTAATTTATTATCTAAAAGTTATTGTAGATAATTTGTTCTCCTTAAAAATTAAACAATATATAAAAGTAATTTCTATCTTTCTATCTTTTACCCACACATAGAGGATAATCACCTTCTTGTGCAGGAAAAATATGGATTGAACTACAAATTTTTATATGGATTGAAAAATAAAAAGTTATATGGATTAACATCTCTCAGATAAAACCTCAACACCCTTGATGAACTTTCAACACAGGACGCTACCTCTCACTGCGTTGGTGATGCTCAGACCAATTTCGTTCATGCGTTCTTCTCAACCATTGCAAGCTTAGCTCAAAAAGGTTGAAGGTCGAAAGTCATAAAAATTCCAAAGTGGAAGAGCCAGTTGCATTTGAGATTAGAAAAAGGAAGAGTAGTATCGTTGAGTTAAATCAAAAAGTTGAAAAGATGGGAAAGTGTTAAATGATTCTAAGAAGAATAAGATATATAAGGATGGTTCATGGTTGAATTCAACAAGTTAGTTTTGATTTCTCGGAGAGGAAGAGATAAAAAAGAAAGAAATAGAATAGGAGAATGGCTAAATAATGAGTGAGTTAGATTTAATGTGGAAAAGAGATACAAGTAACTAGGGATATTATGTAATTAATTGGTATCCAAATATATAAGTCAACTAGGCAAGTCAAGAAACTTTAGCTAATTGTGTTGTTGGGTAGATGAAGAGTCCAAAATCCATATGCAAAACGTTTTGGCTTTGTTTAAAATGGATTGAATTGTACCAAATTGGATCGAAATAGACCGAATAGACCAAAGCGGATTGAAATGAATCAGACCGAAATGAATCAAAATGGGCCGAAGTGAGCAAAAAAAATGTCTGTCCTCATCTGAATTTTTTAAACAGTTCTATGAGAATATTATTGCTCTTTTTTTCCCCTTAATTTTTTAGTAGAACCAAATTTTGTTGGGGTAAATATAACAATTTAAGCTACAATGAAAAGTGACCCGATCCTATGCTAGAATGGCCAGACCTATACCTAATAAATACGACAACCTACCAAAGAGAAAAAAACGGAACAAGAAGATCAAATCACATCACATGCACAAGCCCAAAGTCAAAAGTGAAATAAAACCAACAACCAAACGTGCTTTGGCAACTTTCTTATTTTGGGGGGTAATCATCCTAATCCACCCACTTTCAGAACTAATTCGTTTAATTTATCACAATTGTGATTCTAGCGTGCCGCTGATGCTCTTTCCTCAAGTATAAGCATAAAACAGTTGCATGATGTGTGAGTGGCACAGACTGATTTGACAATTTAGCATACACGTCACAAAGAAGACTTGACATAACTAATTGGCTATCAGTTCATTTTCGCAAGATAAAATAGTTAAAAAGTTTTAATAAACTGACAATGATCTATTTTGGATCGATTAAATAGCTATGAAACGAAACCCAGTAGTATTTTTGCATGAAGATGTTGAAATAGGTAGTAGAATATATATATATATATATTGTGCAAGACTTAAGTAAAGTATTTAAGTGCAATTCATTAAATTTTCCTCTTAAGATCCTGTCATGTGAATTTTTTCTCATAAAATGAAACCTTATTTTTTAAGTATCCACATATCAGAATCTTTAAAAAGAAACCTAAAAAACTGCAACTAATGTATTATACCTAAATTTTGTTCATATTTAATTAGACTTTTAGAGTTAAACGTCTTAATGATGTGAATGCCACCCAACCAATCTACCAGAAAGAGGTTTACCACGCATGGCTTCTACTATACTTGTTTGAGGGAGCAGAAACAGGTGCACCTACTTGCACAACTGTTAATTCTTCATTGTTTCCGTGTGCACAACCCATAGCCGAAAAAGCTCTAAATTAGAAGGATTTTTTTTTTTTTAATGATTCAAGTCTGTTTCGGGACTATTATATCCAAAAACTGTAAAAATATTCTGTACCAATTTGACATGTAAAAGCAAAGCCCTTAATTTTATAAATGCTATAGGGCCGAAGTTTGTTTTCACAAATAACCGAAATTCAATTTCATAATTTTATCTTCAATTCTTGTAACCTTACATAAAGTTCTTCTGAATGAACCTACAAACCCTTTAAATTGTTTGATTGAACCAAGGTATTGTAGTCGTCCCATCAGCCAATTCAATTTCAATTATATATATATATATATATAAAAGGGGGACATTCTTAGCATTGTTTTGTTTTCAATAAGAGCATTAGCCAGCTCAATCGGCGGAACCTCAAAGCTATCTAGGACAGGAGCAAAGATGAAATTATCTCAATCCACACGCACACACATACACACACAATAATTGCTGAACCTACAGAACTATTTACCATGCAAAACATTCAAAATTTCAATCATAATACAAAGAAATTGCTATAGACAATTAATTGATTGCACTTAATGTTTTTCTGATCAAAGGTGAAAAAAGAAAATGAAATTTCAAAACATTTATATGTATGTAGAGAAGAAACAACAAAGCAATCATGTATATACAACAAAGTCTCACTCTTTTTGCTAGGGCGAAGTCCACTCAATTAAAGATTAAAGTGCAAAATAAAAAATTGAATAACAAATATGTAGGAAGCCTGCCAGTTACTGTATAGTTGGTCTCGATAAGTTTAATGAAAACAGCTTCACCCGATGGAGATAGTCAATGGTTTTCCCATGTCCCTCATTGCTTGTAAGCACAGGCTTTTTTAGCAATGAAGATCAAGAACACCAAGGAAATGCAACTGCTCCGAGTAAACAAGAGTAAGAACCCAACATAAGAGTGAGAAAGTTGACATCGACAAAGGGGAGAGAGAGACATGCAAAGAGCAGAGGGGCAGATGATCATCCAGATAGAGAGAAAAGGCAAGACAAAGGGTTTGACATACTTGAGGCTTGCATGGGAAAACATAGGCTTCACATACATGCCCTACTCAACCCTCTTCACTTTATCATTTCTTTCTACAGTTTTTATCCCGATGGAATGCAAGTTGTAGACTAGAAAAATCAACCAAAGACCTTTATGTATGTATGTGAAACACCTAAGGCATGTTGTTGCTCTTATATAATGTATAGACATGACCATTTCAGCTGAAAGTGATTCTGAA
>NW_027069890.1:0-155000 GCF_002906115.3 Quercus suber
CAATCCCATTGAATTAGACAAATGATATTAATATGTAATCATCTCCCTCGCATAGTGGTAACTCTATAAACATGAGAACTACTCTTATATAAAAGAATCATACATCATATACTATATTGTATAACTACGACTTTTATGCACTAATTATAACCAAAATAAAGTTTGATAAAAATTATATTTTATAAACAAAGAGGAATGGTGGAGAGTGGCTAATTTTAATATACACATTCTTGAAAAACATACATATTAATATTAAATTACTATGATTGGTTCAAAAAATATACGCATTTTTTCATAATGAATACCTTGAATTTGGTATGATCCTTCACTTTATTGAAGAATAGTAGAAACAAAAGGATTGGGAGAATCAATTCTATCTAGTTCCTGTGCACTAGAACCCGAATTTAGAATTTAGAATGAATAAGAAGGGGATTGTTCCCCCACCTAATTACACTGCAAGAGAAACAAAACAAAACTTTTCTTATGTCACAAATTAATATGATTGTCTTTCTTATTGTTATGTATATGAATAATAATAATAAAATAATCCTTTAATTAACATCGATTCTTAACAATGGAAGAGAGAGTTTATATCTTGAATATCTACAATAGAAGCATTAAAAAATTCCAATTGAATTACAATTTATAAAACTTTTGACTACACATACTAAAATTATATCCTTAAAACATTTGTTAACTGTTTCTGTTATTTAAAGGTGACTCTAAAATGCAAGTTAACATTTTCAAATTAAACACCTAATGGTGAATATCTTGAGACTTGAAGAATCCTACAATGGTGTTTGGATGGCAGAATTTAAACTTAGGTAATTAAAATCCAAATACCTTATTTTGATCATTTACAAATGATCAATAATTTGAATTTAACAAAACGGTCAAGAATTTTAAATCTTAAAATTGGTGAATTTGAAATAACTTCTAAATTTATAAAAATTTAAAAATTCATCTAACATTTAAATATTTATGAATTTTGAATTAAAGTATTTTAAATTAATCACTTTAAAATTTAAAAATCCAAATTCAAAGTGCAATATTGGGGTTTCATATTTTGCGTATGAGAACTAAAATCGAACAACAAAAAAGTAAAAACACACATTTTGTGTACCACGTATAATAAAGGTCGTGATAGCAACACGAAGAGACACTACTTTTTGCATTGGTGAGTGGTCCTGGTGGCTCTTTGTTTTGGGCGTTTCAAGACTAAAAGTCCCTCTGTTTCCCTGCAAACAAGTCACATCATTGGGTTCTGAATCTCTGATCCATTAACTACCACAACCTCTTGCTAAAAAAACTACCACAACCAACGTCAATATTCATTGAAAATATATAATATAATATATCAGATTATTATTAAACGTGACCAAGTTAAATTTAGAAGCACATGCACTAGCCCCATAGTTTAATTTTAAAATATTATTTGGATAGACATTCTAAGAGCGTCCGAGAATCGCAGCAGTAGAACTAAAAAGCTATAATGCTATTTAGTTCCACCAATATATCTAAAAACCTTGCAGCAATGGAGACAAAGTTATAATTTTTGGCTGATTTGCTACAGTGCACATCTATCTATAGATGTGCACGTGTAGGCTAGCAACATCTAAAAAAAAAAGTTTTTATTCAATCCCCGATTAAAATAATGCAACTTACTTTTTTTTTTTTTCATTTCTTGTATTCTATCTTACCGTGCTCTCTCTCATCATCACTCTCAGGTTCTCAGTCCATCTCTCATCTCCCAGCCCACACCATCCAGCCCACGCTGTGGATCTCCCCTCCCATTCCACCAACAAACCCATCTCGTCGATTAGACCCAAGCTCTGAGATTTATGGGTTTCATTGTCGATCAAGCTCTGGGTTTCATCATTGAACCGACCGCTTTCTTCCTTGCCCATTGCCTTGGTTTTCCGTCAATCCAAGCTTTGGGTTTTTTTTTTTTTTTTTTTTTTTTTTTTTTGCATGAATTTGATTGCCGTGGTGTGGTGTTGCCTGGTGGGTCGGGTGGGTGTGGGCTTGATTGATTGTTTGTGGTGCTGTGTTGGCGTGGTTGTGCCGTGTTTTGTGGTGCTTGGGTTTTTTATTTTTATTTTTTTTTTATTTTCCTGCTGTGGATTGGTGGTGGTGTTGTGGTTGTGGCTGTGGCTGATGGTAGAGTGTTGTGGGTTGATTGTTTTGTGGTACTGTGGTGGCTTGTGTTGTGCCGTGTTTTGTGGTGCTGTGGGTTTTTTTTTTTTTTTTTTCCTGCTGTGGACTGGTGGTGGCGGCGGCGGCGGCGGCAACGACGGTGACAGTGGCTGTGGCTGATGGTAAAGTGGTTATGGTTGGTGCTTTTTTTGATAGTAGGATATATTATTTTATTGTAATTGTTATATTATTTTATTGTGATGTAAATATTATTTTATTGCGTTGAAAGCTAAAATAGATCCACTGCTGCAGCATATGTGTAGGTAAAATAGATAAAGTGACTTTTTGTGTAGCTAAATAGCTAAAATTTTGCCACCACTGCTGCGAATGCTCTAAAATTGACTACATTAAAGTATGAACAGTAGTCCCTCACTATATTATTTTATTGTAATTGTTATATTATTTTATTGTGATGTGTATATTATTTTATTGCGTTGAAAACTAAAATAGATCCACTACTGCAGCATATGTGTAGGTAAAATAGATAAAGTGACTTTTTGTGTAGCTAAATAGCTAAAATTTTGCCACCACTACTGCGAATGTTCTAAAATTGACTACATTAAAGTATGAACAGTAGTCCCTCACTACTTTTTCATGCAAAGATTTGGTTTTTAGTTTACAGGAAAGTGAAAAAATAATACAATTATCCCATCCAAAAAAAAAAATATACAATTAGGGTGTCTTTGATACCACTTATTTTGCTGAAAATTGAAAACACCGTAATAATTTTTTTTTTTAAATATATGAATAGTGTTGTAGAATCTATTTTTAATGAAAATTTTGGTGAAAAAATAGGTTTGTGGGTTTCGTGAACAGTGCACAGGACCCATTGAAAAAGACAGAAACACACTTCTAAAAGAAAACACTCCAAAACGCAACACAGTACTCTCCAAATAATCACTTAATTCGTTTCAGATTTGCTTATTTTGTTGAAATCGAAAACTTTTTACTAAAAGTACCGTAATTAAATGTAAAAGTTAACAAAAATAATATAGTGAAATTCATAAATAATACAAAAAAATACAATGAGACCTATCAATAATAACAAAAATAAACTAGATAATAAAATAAGTTAATTTACGAAACAAACCATAACATCCTTTAAAAGATTGATTTTCACACTGGGAACATTTCCCCATTATGCATAATACAATACAATAAAATCATTTTTTATAAGAAAGAGAGAAAGGTTAATTGTACATACCATACCCAAAGAGCCACGTTTCACATCTTCAAGGAACTTCTTTTTCTTCTTTCTTTTCCTTCTCATCAAGTTTGGATTGAATGCTATGAGCTGTAAAATCCTCTGTTCTTGTTCCTCACGTTTCTTCATATCCAAGTAGCTCCAATTGAGGGTTTTTTAAATTTATATATATATATATATATATACCCTAATACGATGTGCAACTCTAATTCTTGTCCCATTTTTTTTCTAGGTAGACAGTGGGAGGTAAAAATGAGGTTCAAATCACTGAAAATGATATCATATTATTACTCAACTATTCAAATCACCGAATTTTTTTCTCTCTATATGAAAATACACAACTCATAATAATACTGTCTTCTTTTAAAAAAAAAATTATATAATTACCGAACTCACCTCAGGGAGTGCATAGAACTACTAATTCCCATCTAGGCCTTTGAGACATTGATTTCTCAATGATTAGAGAAGCTTGTATGGTTATGTTCAAGTAGGGTACACACAGCTTAATGTCCCCTTCACTCTTTTTTATTGGACAAAAAAAAAAAAAGGTACACAACTTATGCCTTAATGGATTATATGATATTGGGATTTCTAAATCACCAAATTGTAAAACATGTGTGTGATCAATTATGTTAATTTAAATATTACACTACCTCAAAAAAAAATGTGTGCTCGATTCTTTTAAGCTAATTGCTACACCACTTTGAATAATTTTTTTTGTGATTTCAAAATCAAATCCTTCATTATGAGGAGCTTATTCTTTAGATATAAAATTGGGCAAAAGTATATGCAAAAATCAAAAGAAGGCGTTTTGGGAAAAAAAAAATCAAGAGTGGGGATTTTCAATTGTCATAAATCAAAACAATGGATCAACTTGATTTCCAATAAAACTATAGAATTTTAAATTAAAAGAGACAAAATTATTGATATATTACCATTAGAATTTTTTTTTTTTTTTTTTTNAAAGTACCGTAATTAAATGTAAAAGTTAACAAAAATAATATAGTGAAATTCATAAATAATACAAAAAAATACAATGAGACCTATCAATAATAACAAAAATAAACTAGATAATAAAATAAGTTAATTTACGAAACAAACCATAACATCCTTTAAAAGATTGATTTTCACACTGGGAACATTTCCCCATTATGCATAATACAATACAATAAAATCATTTTTTATAAGAAAGAGAGAAAGGTTAATTGTACATACCATACCCAAAGAGCCACGTTTCACATCTTCAAGGAACTTCTTTTTCTTCTTTCTTTTCCTTCTCATCAAGTTTGGATTGAATGCTATGAGCTGTAAAATCCTCTGTTCTTGTTCCTCACGTTTCTTCATATCCAAGTAGCTCCAATTGAGGGTTTTTTAAATTTATATATATATATATATATATACCCTAATACGATGTGCAACTCTAATTCTTGTCCCATTTTTTTTCTAGGTAGACAGTGGGAGGTAAAAATGAGGTTCAAATCACTGAAAATGATATCATATTATTACTCAACTATTCAAATCACCGAATTTTTTTCTCTCTATATGAAAATACACAACTCATAATAATACTGTCTTCTTTTAAAAAAAAAATTATATAATTACCGAACTCACCTCAGGGAGTGCATAGAACTACTAATTCCCATCTAGGCCTTTGAGGCATTGATTTCTCAATGATTAGAGAAGCTTGTATGGTTATGTTCAAGTAGGGTACACACAGCTTAATGTCCCCTTCACTCTTTTTTATTGGACAAAAAAAAAAAAGGTACACAACTTATGCCTTAATGGATTATATGATATTGGGATTTCTAAATCACCAAATTGTAAAACATGTGTGTGATCAATTATGTTAATTTAAATATTACACTACTTCAAAAAAAAAAGTGTGCTCGATTCTTTTAAGCTAATTGCTACACCACTTTGAATAATTTTTTTTGTGATTTCAAAATCAAATCCTTCATTATGAGGAGCTTATTCTTTAGATATAAAATTGGGCAAAAGTATATGCAAAAATCAAAAGAAGGCGTTTTGGGAAAAAAAAAATCAAGAGTGGGGATTTTCAATTGTCATAAATCAAAACAATGGATCAACTTGATTTCCAATAAAACTAGAGAATTTTAAATTAAAAGAGACAAAATTATTGATATATTACCATTAGAAATTTTTTTTTTTTTGCCTAATTAGATCTAATCGATAGATCAAAATAATTATGTTTAACATGTACAAAAGAAAAAATATTTTATTGTGACCATGATAATTTGATCAATCATTCACTGAAATCAATGTCTTGCAAAAGGAAAGGAAAATTGAAAAATTATTATTAAAAAAAAAAAAAAACACTACGACAATTATAATGAAGATATTAAATATTGATCTTTAAAATTTCACCATGATTAATTCATACTCAAGATGAAAAAAAAAAAAAAAAAAAAAAAAAAAAAAAAAAAAAAAAAAAAAAAAAAAAAAAAGAGCATAATAATGGAGAATAATAATGATGAACATATCATATCGGAGGAGAGAGAGAGAGAGAGAGAGAGAGAGACTGCTAAATTACTAAATATAAAGGATAACAAATTAAATGAGAGGAGAGAAATTATTCAACAAGAGGACTACATCTACAATGTCTAATGGCTTTTCCATCCAATAATATTAAGCCATTTGTCTTTACCAATTAAGTTGGATTTTTTTTTTTTAAATGTGTCCACACCATTATGTATAACTTTTGTATGCAACATCTCTCATATGAGGGTGTATCCCACACTTGTAAGGGTCTAAACCCATATGAAATGATGTTACATGAGTACATGTAATATGTTACACAAAATGATAAATCTCACCACCACCATCGTTGCCACTACTATTACTACCAATCTACCATCACCCGTTGTCATCAATATTACTACCTCCATTCATATTTGTCAGTATCGTACAATACGCGATACGTATCGTATCGTGTGTAAAAAGTTCTGTATCATATTAGTGTATCATAAGTGCTCATGAATCGTATGATACAATGTACATATCATATGAATCAAATCGTATCGTATCGTACGATACATAGACAAATGCTTTAAAATGAGATTTTTTGTTAAAATTTGTACGTTTATTTGAATCTAACAAGTTGTTAGATATGTTTTTAACACAAAATTATTAGGTTACTTAATTTGGCCTAATAAAATAACATATTCATAAGTTTTTTTTCCTCTTTCTTTCTCCTATAAAATTTGGACTACACAATACACACTTACACTTCACTTTAATATTTGCAAATTTATTTTCTATACTATGAATAAGATATTAATGACAATATAATTATTTTTTATTTTTGTCATTATTGTTATAAGTCCAAGAAACTAGAATGCCAAGAAGAAATATATATATATATATATATTTAATTATTAATATAAGGACCAGATTTGAGTCCTTAGCTCAAAAGATAAATGGACTCAAGCCCAAGAAGCCCAAAACAATGAATTTGTAAAGAGTGAGTTGGAAAAACTAGGCTTTTGTGAATCAAACAACAGATAAGGTAGATTTTAATGATAAAAGAATGAAGATAAACAAGTTTAAACTAAAGAAAATCGTCCTTGGCAATGTCCAAGGAGATTGGTTCTTATATATTTCTTTCAAGTTTGATTACAAAGTCAATTCTTGTTGCTACAGTATTTTTCTCTTAGTTTTCCAATCTCATATTCCTCAGGGATTTCTTACATCATATATCCCCCATTGATCGATCTTGGCCCTCCATTTGTTGATCATTCAGACTATTACTTGAGTGCTTGTCCCATTGGACACCTTCTCTAGCCCTCTATGAGTTGGGATAACTAAGGCATGTTGACACCTCATTTTGCAACCCGCAATTAACCTCACATGGAGGGTAAAAGGATAATTTTTCTTTGGAAATATGCATCTTGATTTTGGCCATTAAATCCCTAGACTCATTTCACCAAAATAATCTTGATGTTGTAACGATTAAATCGACTAATCATAAGCCCTAATCGGACAACTAGATTGAAAGTTATTATCAAATCAAGTTTTAATAGCTAAGATGTACTATTGCAAATTGAGTCCGACTATATGTGATTATGAACAATTGATTTCAATTGGTTATAAGTATAATTAATTTGAGATCAATAATGTGTCATAATTTGATTGGTTAGGACTACATTTTATGGTGATGTTGCATACACCTAATTAATTAGATAGTTAAACATTAATTATTCAATGAGTAATTTGTACAATTATATTTTAATTAGAGTAAATTTGGAACTAATTAAGTCTGAAATGAGAGTGATTGGAGCCATTTAATGTTAATTGGGTGCTAATTTGGGACCTATTAATGTTAATTATGCTAAAACCATTTTCTAACAAATGACCTCTACTCACCATTTCATCGATATCTCTCATAATATTTTGAATCTGTAAATGAGGTTAATTTTCCCAGAAACTAGATATCTAAGGCTTCAATTTAAGCACAAGAATGAGGCGATTCCAATCAGAATTGAGTCAGATATGATTTTTCGAAATTAGCTCTACAGGCTGTTATAGCAGCTATGAGAAAACCGAATTTCAGCTTGCTCTTCACTCCCATCAATCTCTCAATTTAATGCACCAGATTTTCTCCAAGACTAAAATGAGGTCTAGGTTCATGATTCTTTGTCAACCCTCATTAAATGGCATTCCATTCATATTTCCTCCACTACTACTATATAAACCATCCATCTCCTTCATTCCAAAGTACACAAAAAAACCCCTCTCTCTTCTCCTTTCTTGAGTTCTCGTAAAGTTGAGTAGTCTTGTCATATCTTAGTCTTCTTGAGACTTAAGGTATTGAGTGAGACTCACTCTCTCTCTCCTAGCTATTCTTTTCCTCCTCCCTTAGGATCTCCCTCAAAAGTCTCCTCCTCCACCATATGGATCTTGCATGAAGGTATAATCTCTTTCTCTAACTTGTTTTTTGTGTTGTCGTGATGAGAGTTTAAGATTAAAGTATGATAGTAACTATTTAAATTCCCTCGAATATGTTTGAATGTTCTTAATTGTTCTTATATGTTCTTCACATATTCTTGGTTGTTCATCACATGTTCATATATATCACTAGTTTTAATCTTAAATTCACATCAAAAATATGAAAAACAAGTTTGTTTAATAATTCTTTCAAATCCTTGAATCAAAGTTATCACCATCCACACACATTCACTAAAATTTATTTTTCAATCCAAATGCAATGCTTAATAAATTGAATTAGGGTTTATCACATGCACACACATTAAATTCAACATGCAAATTGATTGACATATAAGATGATATGATATGAATGTTGGCCACTATAGTTTAGAAGACCGGTTTCTCTGGGCAAGGTGGGTGCCTAACATCTTCCCACCTTGTAATATAGCCTCTAAACTTAGATCAAGGATTAGTAAATCAAATGTTTATTCTTGTAATTTTCAATTTTTAGATTGTAACTAGGAAATAAACTCATGTACTTTATCTTAGATTGTATTTATGACCAAAGCCATGTAACTTTCCTATGATTAATGTAAATTTAATTTCAAATTAATAAAATGAGGAATTTTTCAATCTTGGTTTTCTTATTTATCCCAATAATTAAATAAGTAGCGACTCCATTATAAAACCCTTAATCTAAAGGGGAAAATATAACTAATCGAACCTCTATTTTGAGAGGCAATAACACAACTCCACCCATTTACGTGGGTTTGGCCTAACATCCTACAAAGGGGGCTGAGGGGGCGCTCTCTCATAAGGCAGTACTGTTCAGGAGTCTTTTTCACATAAATGTGGCCAAAAAAGTTAACTACAGAGTATTCAATGTGGTGGTAGCAGCTTTTCCTTAGATATCTCTGAGCTTTCATCCCTCTTGTACGTTCATAATGCACGTCCCTGTCAGTGGAACTTCCCGGAAGGTCACTTTGAACAATAGAATATACATTTGGTCTGTGCTTCATTTATTCGAGGAGATACTCCTCCTTGGACCACTTCCCCTAACCCTTCCATTTTGCAACATACTCACAGGACTCTAAGATTAACACCCTCACTACAGTTTATTCGTTCTTGGACCAACCAATGTCCTCGGCCAAGGCTCAAGGCCCAATATATAATTTTGGGCCCTTATCCTTACAATTAAAATAATAAGAACAAGAAGGAATAGTAAATGTTAATGAAAATGAAGAAAATTTTAATGAAGAAATAAGTTTGCAAAATAATAAATATGATGATAGCATTGACTTAGATGGGGTTTATTAGGCAATATGATGAATATAAATTATTATTTTTTGGTCATTTGTAATAGATTATCACTTTTGAATTTAAGCAATTTGAATGTGTTGTTATAAACACATACTAGTTTGATTTATTTAGTTAGCTTGTTAAATATTATTACATAAGTGATGAATAAATTAGTGATTAGTTGAATATATTTAAAATTTATAATGAATATACCATTTATATATGTATATCTATAATTTTTTTTATAAATTTTATTAAGTGTTTGTGTATCTTACGAAATACGGTACGATACGATTCATGATACGAAAAAATAAAAAATTGATTCACGTTTTGACAACTATACCTCCATCAACCACCATTGATACTAGTGTAGGGTATAATGCATGATAGTTTACTTTTAATGAATCTGTGAACAAGAACAACAAACAAAATAAAGCCTATTAAATGCATAATAATGACTAATATTAATATACTCACAGACCAAATGAATGCAAAGTCAATACAAAATTTATCAAGGCTAGTGTTTGACACTATCTTCTTAAAACATATTTCACCCCTTACTCTATCTCCTTAGTGACGTTTGCATCCTAGAATACAATGATCAACCACACACAAAAGAAGCACAAACAATCTCTCTACACATCAACCAAAATTGTGTGTCTCTCTTTGAATGACTTCATGAATTAATGCAAAAATATGACAAAATAAAATGAGTGACTCAATTTATAAACACACTTGCACTAATTCATAAATCATAAATAATTCATAAAAGGTGCAGCAATGAACAACCATAATATTCTATTGCGTTATTCTCGCAGTAAACTTTTAATAAAGCTTAATAGTTGTGGTTAGATTTGAACATTGAAAACATCAAAAGATACCATTAGAGCTGCAAGGATCTCAGATGCTTCTTGAAACTTAAAATTACTAATTTTCTTCTTACACTAATTATACGTAATCGGGTTGGGCCACAAGTTTTGATTTGCTATTAACAATACAAGGCCTAGAGGCCATTTTAAAGGGAGTCTGCTGATCTGGACTTTTATAAAAAAGTTGATAAGGTGAACAAAAGAATGCTTATTTCCCAACAAAACTAAAGTTTTTTGGACACAGACCAAGTAATGGTTTAACTTGAATTTAATAAACCCAAACCTAATAAATTTTATAGGAGAGGTCCAATTCCTTATAAAAATATAGTTCAATACATTTACAACAACAACTAAAAAAATAAAAAACTTTTACAACAAAAAACTCTTCTAAGGAAAAATAAATTTATTTTTTGTGGTCCAAATAACAATCAACACAAATTAACTTCATGCTTCACATAATAAAATTCTTGCCCGCATTTGTTGTAAATATTATTATCATGTCATTTTTATTGATTCATAAATCATTATATATGGCCTACTTTTTAGGCCACAATGCCACAAAAATAAAGATTTCTACTTGTTTGAGTTGTTGTAGTAAATTTATATAATAATTTTATGTTCATTAAATATTCAATCACACATCAATTTTTTCTTACCAATAATTACTCTCAACACTTGTAGGTGTTTCATGCCTTCCAGCAACGCAACTTAACTTTCGAACTTGTCCATAGTGAAACTTGAACCATTTCACCCTATTCATAGAGCTAAATAATATCCACACAAAAAAAAAAAAAAAACCCTAAAAAATATATTAAATTAAGTGACGGCTTCTTAGTTTTCCAAAACAACTAATTTCCAAATAAAATCCAAATCCTCTCTTTCACTAAACCTCGAAGGTGTCATGTGACGATGCCAGGTTTTTTATTTTAAGTGGTGGAAACATGTTTTAAAAACACTATTAAAAAAACGCCACAATTTCCTCTCTCTCTCTCTCTCTCTCTCTCTCTCTCTCTCTCTCTGTATATATATAAATAATTTTTAGAAAAGTGCTTCAACATGTTAAAGTTAAGTTTTATGATTTAAAATGTTTATATTTTAGGACAAAACTTAGGTACAGCATTTAGGTGTTGTTTCTTAGATTCTCTCTTAAAACTCAGTCATGTGACCGTACTTAATTAAAAGTTCACTTTCATTTTTATGAGAAAAAAAACTATATTGCTGAATTTTAAAATGAAGAGGGAAACACAAAGAACAACACCTAAGTATTGTACCTAAGTTTTGTCCTATATTTTATATATATATATATATAAAACTACAAGGCGTGCCAAATGGCTTAAAAATTTAAGAAAAACTAGAGAGTGAAATATTGAGTTTTGATTTCATCTCTCCAACTCATACATTTTTACATATTAGATACAATTGAGTTAAAGTAAAAATATAAAATCTTCACTTGAGAAGATTGACATGTCAAAATCATTATGGAGTGGACAGCCAAATACTATAGAATGAAATTTTATTGTATATCTATATCATAATAATAAAAAATTAATAGACCAATACAAGGAAGGCCAGTTTATATCCTCCAACTGATTATTAATACTATATAAGTTATTTATTTTTATTTATTATTTTTTTTACTAAGGGTCAGGGCCATGAGGTGCACTTTTTTTTTTTTTTTTTTTGAGGGGCAATGGGGTGCACTTAATTAACAAAGATTGTTCCCTGTCACGGTTAGCTAAGCTAAGCTTTTGCGTTAGAAAAATTTCATTCCAGTACTTTACTGAAAGTTATAGCTGCGCAACAAAATGAAACCCCCATTGAATTAAGACTGTGCTATAGCTTATTTTTTGTTGCATAAAAAATAGGGGAGAGATAAGTGGAGATAAAATTGATTTTATAGGCTTTTTTTTTTTTTTTTTTGAAGAGATAAAATTGATTTTATAGGTGTTTAGTTGGAGAGAATGGAGGATGAAAAATTGGTGGAGCCAAGTGTTTTTTCCTAGCTCACCAAAATTCTCACTCCCTAATTTGGGAAGAAAATAAAGGGGAGATGAATAATCCTCCTCTTACATGAACTTGTTTTTTTACCTTTTTTTTTTTTGGCTTTCCTAGGCGTGGACTCTTCACTGTATTTTTGGGGTGAGGTTTTGTTCTTCTCTATTTATTTATTTATTATTTTTTTTGGGTTTAAAAAAAATTAGTGGGAATGATTTTTTTTATAATAAATTTGGCTCATTGTCTTTTTTTTTTTTTAATCGGGTATCATTTTTTAACAAGGACATATGAGTAAATTTATACACTCATTTTTTTATCTCTTCACTTTTCCATCCTAACCAAACATAAACGAGAGAAATTGAAATTTCTTCTATTTTTCTACTTTTTTATTTCTCTAACCAAATAGACTTAGAGCTAAACAATTTCACCATACATTTCCTAAATCTTTGACCATCTTTTTTAAATAAACATTCTTTATCACCATTTTTACATTTATATAAGGAAAAATCTTGTTACGCACTTGTTATTGTACACTTCATACACACTTATTTTGAAATTGTGTTTTCAAAATACGATCTCATGTGACTGCGTATATATGATAAGTGTATCATTTATCATTACACTTCATATAAATTATTAATGATGCAATGAATATCGATTCACTTATTTCAAAATAAATAGATAAGACCTATATAAATTACAAATTATTAATGATGATGTGATATAAATCATTTTCGAAATAGAAATAAATGGATGGATAAGAGCTGTTAGAAACTATGTGGTGAAATAATAAAACCCAGGATATATTAAGCGTATGGTGCAACAAATCACAGGTTTATTTAGGACAAGATGATACCATTTATAGTAACATAAAAAATGATGATTTAGAGCATGTTTAGTTTGCGTACCACCAAACAAAAAAGTCCACAGCTAAATTAACGGGGTGGTGCAATTGGTGTAAATATCTAAGTAATAATTAAAGCAACTCTAGCTAAAAACCAAACCTTTCTAAATCACCATGAGGAAAAAGCAAAATCCAGAGATTCCTCCAATGTAAGAATTAGGGGATAATAAATTGTGTCATCGACAACAATACATGGGAAGCATTTAAACAACAAATTGGAAATTATATCTCTAATGAAAAGGGCCTACAGGCCTCGTCAACATATTTACAACCACAGATTTCACAAGAACAACTTAACCAAATTTTGCCTAACACTAGAACTTTCTTCTTTCTCCTGCATCTACCTCCAACCAAACAAATCCTAAAGATGGCTATTTCAAAAGCCATTTAAGACCCCTCTTCTTGCTGATCTACCTATCCCAAGGTCTCATGAGGAAATAAAATGAAAAAATGACAATGATTGCATAAACCCAAGAAAAAAAATACTTTTTTTTTCCCTGTTTCATGAGCATCGGTTGTTCTCTAATGATTGTTGGTTCATCTACCCTCATTGGGTTGCTGTAATGACCCATCCCTCATCAACTTCAAGCTGAGGTTGTTGAATCTTTCCCTTGAATACTGCCTAGATGCTTTTCTCCAATCTGTACCAGCCTTCATCATTGCAGCAAACTCCTCATAGCTTATGCGCCCATCCTGCCAGATTAAACGAGAAATTCACAAGGTTTAAATATACGGCTAAATAAGATTTTTATCTAAGAAGTGTTAAGTTATAATGAAAAGTAATGGCCTGGTGGTACACAAAATCTTCGGCCAATAACTGCACAAGAGGAATCATATCTGTAACACTGCCCAATTTTCTATTGCACAGGAGGACAGGGAATAAAAGTGAAGTAAAATATGATACTATCAAAATAGCTCAAGGGGATGGGCAATTCTAGAGTGTTAAGAAATTGGTGATTTTTATGCACAGCTAAATGGAGATTTCTTGAGAAATTATACATGAAAAGGTCATGCTTCACATAAAGGAACGTGCAGGGAATAAAAAATATAAAAATAAAAAGCAAATGAGCAGTTCAAGTAAAACTCAAACATAACAATTCCAGAAAATCAATATGTAGCATCAACAGGTGGTAAGGCATGGAATGTCCTAACATGATATGGTCATTCACAAAAGTAACATGACTGATACCAGCAAATAGCAATACATTTGTAATTTTGAAGCCTTAGAATAGCCACAAGAAAGAAAAGGCGATTTAAGCTAGTGGAAGCATATGATGATTTTTAGTAAATCATACAGTAAGTTTATTCCTGTGAAGTTTTTCTCAAGTAAAAATGCCATATTTACTGAACACGATTTTTTAAGTCTACATTTAGACTTCAATACTAACCTTGTCTGTGTCCACATCATGCATAATGGCATTTATAACTTCCTCACTGTTGGTGTCTGATTCATCACTTAAAGCATCCCGCAGCTCTTCAATCTCTATGTAATTACTTTGGTTTTTATCAAAGAATGCAAAAGCTCTATGTATATGCTCATCATTGCCCATCTTTTTAAGGTGAACTGAAACCGCAACAAACTCCCCATAATTTAGAGCTCCATCACCGTCAACATCAGCCTGTAGGAAACAAGTTTCAATTATTCACTTAAAACATACTTTTTATTTATTTTATTTATAAATAATTCACTTAAACATACTTTCATCATATTTAGGAGACAGATCATGTTAATCTCTTTTTTTTTGTTTCCCTTTTGGGAAGGGGTTGCAGGAGTAGAGAAGAAAGTAGATAACCCTACACAGCTTCTAAAAAAATATCCCTACAAACTAGGTGCTCAATATTTCCAGATTCTCACATTATTATTTGGAGCTAAATTGTCAGTGAATATACACCTCAAATGTGGGAAAGGACGGGTGCAGGGATTATGGAGGATTAGTACTTGATAAGAAACAAAATATGATGCTTACAGCGTCCATTAGGATTTGCAGATCTGCTTCAGGAATATGTTGGCCAACCTTTTGCAACCCAGCCCGAAGCTCCTCAATGTTTATTTTGCCTCTTTTGCCAGTGTCCATCATATCAAAGGCATCCTTTATGCCAGCCACTTCCTCCACTGACAAATGCTCAGCAATCACCTATTGATAAAAAATCAAAGTTCAAACATCAAATAATGAAGTCATAAATATTACACAGACAATGTTCTAGAAAGAACACAAGTGAACCTTAGACTCTTGCATAAGAAGTGTACAATATATATCAAGAAATCCAGATAATTACCCTTAGAGCTCTTTTTTTGAGCTTGTTCATCACCGAAAATTGTTTGAGCCTTGCTCTCACAGTCTCACCCAGGTTAACATTTGGAGCCTTCTTGGCATTTTGTAGCCAAGGATGATCTGCAAGTGACCGCATTCGGATAATTGTTTAATATTTATGAATAAATCTCAGCACATATGAAACACATTAAGCTTATGAAGCAGAACATTACCAAGCACTTCCTGAGCTGTAAGCCGCCGTCTAGGATCAGGGTCAAGCATTTTCTTCACAAGGTCCTTTGCATTATCAGAGACTTTAGGCCAAGGGTCCCTCTTAAAATCAATGACAGAGCGAATAATTGCCTGTGCTACCCCTTGTTCAGTTTCTGATTGAAAAAACAAAATGTACTTCATGAGGATACAACCCAAGAAACAAAGTAAGAAGCTAACCTCTTGAGCACACGTGATGTGATATCAACCAATAGTAGAAAATTTGAAACAATTTAATAGGGTCATTTTACACTCACCCTTAACTTTACACATAGGCACTCAAACCTAACATGTACATACATACATATATACATACAAACATAAAAAAATAGAACAGTCAATAATAGAAACAAACCTGCCCAGAATGGTGGAACACCACAGAGTAAAATATACAAAATAACTCCAGCACTCCAGACATCAACCTCAGGGCCATAATTGCGTTTCAGAACCTCCGGAGCCATGTAATAGGGACTTCCTACAATCTCATTAAATCGCTCACCTGAAGAAAATAAAATCCTTCACGTTCAGTAGTATATAACATAAAAAGATACAGAGATGATAATAATACTTAAATATGGAAGTCATAAAGGAGGGGAGGGGGAATTCACAAGCTGATTGACTATATAAAGTGCAATACCAGGTTTGAAGAATACTGACAACCCAAAATCAATTGCCTTCAAGGGAGAAGTTTCCTTCTTGTTTGCAAATAGAAAGTTCTCTGGTTTGAGATCACGATGCATCACTCCATGCTTGTGACACATCTACAAAGAAAATGCATATAAAGATACCAGATTACTAAACATGAAGTAGAACTAAAACAGGAGAATACTTATCCAACAACAGCAAGTACATAGAAATCTTTAAAAGCAGTACAGCCTGAGCCAGAAAATAATTTGGTCCACAATAGGCATATAGAGGGAAACACAAACACACACACACAGTCACACACAAACACAAAGGCGGGGAGAGGGACAGTAGATGGCAAGGAAAATATATGCAAAATCAGAAAATCTAAGATTCATAAAGTAAAAGCCAATTCATTGCATATTCAACCAATCAGCCTGCAGCACTAAAATGCACCAGTTCATAAAGAAGTTAGAAACCACATACACTTTAGAAGACAATGAAACAGTTAAGAAATGTTTTCTGGCAAGAGGAATAATGTTTTAAGGACAAATGTGAGAGGAATTATGGACAAAATGACGGAATGGTAATTAAACTTGTAACCTGGTTTTAGCCATATAATCATATAACTCTCGAGAAAATTACTCAAAATGATCAATTAAGAAAGACAGACATGTGGCACTGCCTAGACTTGAAAATAGAAAGGGGGGATTTCTAGAAAACAGGGAAAACAATCAATTAGACAAACTATTTCTTTCAAAACTTTGAAATCAAAAGACTAAATGAACAAGAATATGCAGACATATCAAGTTCAAAATCAACAGCAGGATGAAAACCATATATGTTATAACACTAGCACATTGTAAAACTGATTCAGGTCAGGTGGTACCCTACAAGCAAAGCCCAAAATTTAACATGCTACTAAAAGTCAGTGCAATATCATAAGCATCAAAATCCATGACAATTTCTAACCAAACAAACACAACAAAAAATTATTTAAATTCAACCTGAACAACTTCAACAATGGTCTTCATAACAGCTGCAGCTGCACGTTCAGTGTAATGCCCCCTCGCCACAATCCGGTCGAAAAGTTCGCCACCTTCACACAATTCCATCACAATGTGAACAGCCTGGTCATCCTCATAGCTATCCTTCAAGGTCACAATATTGGGGTGCTTAGGCAAATGCCTCATAATCTGCACCTCCCTCCTCACATCCTCAATATCCACAGCAGTCCTAAGCTTCTTCTTGGATATGGATTTGCAGGCATACTTTTCACCATTGGACTCATCAGTACACAAGTAAGTGACCCCAAATTCGCCTCGGCCTAGCTCACGGCCAAGTTCGTAATCAGCTGAGATATCACGGCCTGTTGGATCTTTCAGGACCCAGAGCTTGTTCCCACCTCCAGTTCCATTGATCGCAGCATAGTCAGCAGAAAATGGATTGGGTTTGTTTTTTTGCTTCCCATTTTGCTTCTGGGAAGTAGTACTAGGGGTTGCACAGCAATTTCCCATGGATCAAAAGCTTCTCAAACTTTCAAATACTCCTCAAGTTTAATTTTTGTTCTTTTATGAGATTTCAAGGAGACCCAATAGAGCATAAAGGCATAGCAACCAGAATCTGAGCAGGAAAGTAAAAGAGAATCTGAAAATCATACAAATCATATGGTAAATTTACAAATCACAATCTCAGCACCATCTTCTGCCTAAAAAAAAAAAAAAAAGTAAACTCTCCAAATATTTAGGAAACTATTTTCAAATTTACTAGAAAACCCATGAATCTTTGATTCTCAGAACATCCACATAATTAAAAAAAAAAATTTACAAGAGATTCCCCAAATCTATTGAAGATACTAGAATTTCTAAAAAAAGATTTTTTTTTTTTCTTATTCAAAAAGAAAGAGAGTTACCTGTAACAAAGTGCAAGAAACAATTTTTGCTTCCAATAATCTACAAGGCCCAGATGAAGATTAGGCCAGGATATTAGAGAAGCAAAATCCAGCAAGAAACCATGTGAGATTTTTAAGGTCAAGAGAAGAACAAGATAGATGTTTTCTGAAGCTTTTAAGGCCAAGGAGACTGACTTTGAATAAAAAAAAACAAGAAGAGGAAGAAAAATGAAAAGGGTTTGGTAAAGAGCAGAATGGGAAAGGATCAATTTCAAGGGGTGTATGAATATGAGAGAGAAGAGAGAGTCAAAGGCTCAAAGCTCTGTTTTTTTTTTTTTTTGGCTCAGACTTTCTCTCTCTAAAACCCCTTTTTTTTTCTTTTTCTCTCTCTCTCTAAAACCCCTTTTTTTTTTCTTTTTTTTTTTCTCTCTCTCTCTCTCTCTCTTCCTGATCTAAATTATAAATTTTCTTTCTTTTCTTTTGGATTCAACAATTAAATGAGACAGACAGAAGAACCCTTTTCTCTCTTATTAGTCTCTTTCCTTTTCCTTTTCTTTTTCTACTTCCCAAAAAATATGCAAGAGCAATCCAGGGCTTTCTTTATTTTGCTTTGCTTTTTTATATGTGTTCACTTTTTTTTCTCATTTTCCTATTTATTTTTATTTAAAAAAATATTTTTTTAGGTGTGTTTTTGTTTTTCTTTGACAGCAAGAAAGAAAGTTCATGTAAATTTTGTTTTCTGAAATTAGAAAAAAAGAAACTATATTTTGGTTATTTGCTAGATCATTTCTAAGGTGATTTTTCGGTTAGTAGTTAAAATTTACAATCATTGCAATCTCAAAATTAGAATTAAAAAAAAAAAAAACTAATTCTAGAATGCTTAAATATCATGTGCCTGTTTTTTTATAATGAATTTTTTATAATTATTTTTAGTATCTAGTCTTGTAGTGCTTAAATTCAAACTCTATTCCTTGACTTTTAAACATAAATAATATATTGTGGGTGAAAATAATAATAAAAAAAGAGGTTGCTTACGCATCCCATCCCATCCCATCCCATCACCAACCCACATAAATTGGGTGGTTCGTAGCTAAAGATAATTAAGTTCATGCATATATAGATCTACCACAATTTCAACCTTTTTTTTACCTATAAGTAGTTGGAGATTAATCCGAACCAAAAAGTGTATAGGCTCATTTTTTCCTTTATTGCTAGTTTGTCAAATTTGCTTTTCAGTTTATTCAATTTAATTGTTGTTCATAGTTGAATTCTATATTGATTTTATTCATGAAAAAATATACATAATGTTTTTATTTATTATTTGTTCTTTTACTTTTAAAAAAATTGTGGGGTTTAGTTTGTTCACCTTTATTATGTGATTTTTAACCATTTAAATTCATGCATTTGTTTATTGTAATTTGTAACTGACTTTTCTATTGAAGGCACAAAATCAATTTTTCTTTCATTTATTGTACACTATATTGTCCTCATAATCAATCATCTGTTATGGTTCAAGAAAAAACCAATACCATGAATCTAGGTTTGAAACAAGATCTATAATATTTAAATCGAAATCCAGGTCTAAGATTCTCATGGATTTTTATAATTTTAAATATACTAAAAATACAAATTTCATGCTAATCTTGGGTTGGATGGCACATAATTTGTCATTGCTTCCATGCTTTGCTGGTCTTTCTTATAAGATTCATGATATTGTGAAAGTAAGACCTGGAGAAAATGTTAATCAAATAATTCCCTGTGCAGTTTCTAGTGGTAAATCTCATGGATATTATAAATAGCCATCTTTCTATATAAAAACAAATAAAAATGCCAAGTCTTTTATAAATTTTTTTTAAAAAAAAACACTTTTCCTTTTATATATATATATATATAAATAAGGAGCTTAAGTAAAAACTAAGTGTAATATCACTTTCACATCACAAATTGTTGATCTTGTATTCTATTTTGGGATGTTCTAAAATCTTATCATGTTTCTAAAATTAAAAATCATTAATTTACTATGTTCTCTATTATGCCCCTACAAAACCCAAGTACTTTAAACGAAAAAATTTATTGAAAACTTTGTTCAAGTGTAATTTTCAAATTTTCTATCTTTTTAATTGAGAGACAAGACAATAAATGATAATTCGCTTAAAAAGTTTGGTTTTCTAAACATGATCAACAATTTGGAAAATAATTCACTGTGTTAATATTTTTTATACATCAATACTTGGGGTCGAAAAATTTCAATGTTTCATCTGAAAAAACAAATTCAGAAGTGCCAACTAATTACAAGAATCTTTCATATTAATTATCACTAATACCAAGTATATGACAAAATAATCATGATATACCACCTAAAACAGTTTGGTCAAATTTTGTGTGTACATTGTTTAAACTAAGGACAAGTGGAATAAAGTACACCTAAGAGCCGTCAAAGAGAGTAGTATAGTTATAACTTATAAGTACATCATCGGAGGGATATATCATCAAAAATAACATACCAACTCCTTGGAAAAGTGCTTGTTGAAAAGTGTATGTTGAGCCAGAGCATCAATGCACTTGTTGGCTTTCAGGTAGGAATGGCATAATTGGCTTTTTGGGTAAAAAAGCTCATCAGAAGGAACATGCTTGCATTCATAATTACACCAAGAAATAAGTTATCATTATTATGGGCATGAAGATTGTTGAAACTTTGTCCAAGGACAAAAGAATTTCAATACTTTTCCAATTATTCATGCATGTGGCTTGCAAAACAAAGAAACATATGGTCAAGAACTAATGGAGTTTCATAAAATTTTTCATACATGATCTGACAGCTTCAAATAGTTACCTAGAGTGGCTCCTTTGTTTGAAGCTAAAGCAACAAAAAACATTATCCAACTTTGAACCTTGTCAGTTTATCGCTGATATCCTTAAATATCTTCTTCATCTTCATAATTTATTGTCATAATTATCTAATGCTCTTTAGATGAAAGGATTAGAAACCAATAGATTGGTAAACATGTGATGAGTAGCCCCATCAATTTGTCAAAAAATAAAAATTCAATACGATACATATAAAAGGGGAAGCAAGGTTTAGGCAACAAAAATTAAAAAAAGTGGTTTATTTTCTTCCATCTAAAAGACCAATTGCTAATAATGTTAAAAAATAAAAAAAAAATGAAGAAACAAAAATGTTGCTTGAATTACAAGGGTAGTTGTCACGAGTACGCATTGACATGTGAAACCTATATCAAGTTTTTTGTATTGTCATTTTTAAAACTTTAAAATTGGTCCACCAATAATTTAGTATATATTTCAAAATTTGTTCATTTCCCAAATTTTGTTCACAATATTTCTAATAATGTTGCTTGCATTTTTGCAATATATGCATCAATATATTTTGGAAAGATATGTTGGAATATTTTTGCCAAATTCACGCATATGTGCAAGGTCGGCAGGGCAGAGCAACAACACATGACACGCGTTGCAACTTCTAAGCAACACAATTTGCCTCATAAGAAAACAAATTGGATGTGGTCAGTACCTACATTTTGACCTTGGAATTGTTTCAGATTAGTATTTCATTGACCAAGCAAGATTGCTCCTAAAGATGTTAACAGCTTCTCCATCTTTGGTGAGAAACAATAAACTCACTCGAAGGCATGATTCATGCACTATAATCTTAGTTTTTTAAAAAACATAGCACCAAACACCAAATCAACATGGGCTAGATGACGAACTGGCTTATTGTTAAGATTATATCTCCAACTCCTTGCACATGGGTAACCGTTCAAATGTAGAATATATTTGAATACTACTTAATCCAAAAGTTTTAATGCTTAAAGTTACACGTATTGAATCTATTGACCAAAAACTATTATGTTAATTTTTCAAATTATTATTATTATTATTTTTTGTTGATGTACTTTTGCTCATATTTGTCTACCTACTAAAGTAAGAGATCACAACTTTTTGTTGGATGGACCATCTAGCCCATAAGCCCAATTTTGGGATTGACTAAAGCAGACCTATGAACATAGGAATAGGCATAAATGCTGAACTTGAAACATTCCCCCCCCCCCGGCGCCCGCCCGCGTGAAGTTTAGTGCAACTAGGAGAGTCCAAATCTTCTGTTCTACTTTTTTTGCTCCACTTTATACTCTACTAATAAATACTTGCCACGTGTTTATCTAATTAATTAAATATTACTATTAATTAATAACTGTAATATTAGTAAGTCAATAATTATAGTATTTAATTAATTAGGTAAACACGTGGCAAGTATTTATTGGTGGAGTATAGAGTGAAATAGGAAAAGTGAGACAGAAGATTTAGACTCCAACTAGTAACCTAATCATATTGAGTGGTTAGGTATGACAAAGGAAGCCTCGCCAATCACGAGAGCCTCAGTTCACTTATGAGATATCGTCGAGCATCTATTGGAAGGCCTATCCAACATTGACAAGTTGGAATTTACCTTGAAATCGTTAGGCAAAAATTATAAGGGAGCATCACATTATTGAGATTGCGGGGATTGGTACTTCAACCACTCCTCTCAATGTTGTATTTAATGTGTTTCAACTATCATCAAGTCGCATTAAATACTACTTGACATCTATTTTAACTTAGTTCTCCACCTGATTTTAAGAGATGTGAGGTCACACCATATTCTATCTTTCTTGAAAATACCAAAAAGAAATGAGAGTGGTATGACATTTAAGCACGATTAACAAAGTTAAGAATAGGAAAAATGACCAACGTGCTCTCGGAGTAATCACTTTAAACATGGAAGATTTTATACAACAAAAGTACAAAAAATCATAAAAACTTGCATTTTCTCTTTTCAAATTGTTACTTCTTTGATCTAACTTTGCCATCAGAGTATCCTCTATTAACCCCACTTGTGGATCCAAGGATACAGTAAATAGGCTTCTTCTTTGCTTTGTTTCAGAAGCTTTACTTATTTCCCAAGGTTAGCAAAATCACTTGAGACCGGGGTCCCATTGTGACCCCAATATAGAAAATCTGCCGGTTGCCAAGTTGAACATCATATGATATAGAAGTGTGTTTCAATTTTCAATCATTGCCAATATGGCAATATTCCACTCTGTGTGTGTGTATATATATATATATATATATTTTGAGTAAACAAAAAATAAATAGAATACAGCTAGTGGTAGTGTGGTTCATATATAGTATTCTGAAGTCAATATCAATATAAAAAGTTGCAGGCGAAGATCCCCAATATTATACATATATAGTTTATTTAAGGTAAGCTTCCAAAGAGCGATGGCCCAAGCTTCGCTGGCTGAGGATAATAATTGGCAGATTAAGCTTGGCCCATTTCATTTTTTTTCCCCAAAATAAACTTATTTTTGAATTATTTTTTATATTTTTAACCCCCAAAAGCCTAAAGGAAATGATACAATTAATTAAATGACTTTTGTAGAAACCTAAGTTCAATTTCTGTGTTATAATTGAAGGATTTTGCTAATGTGTGCCCTTAGGGCACACAATAATTTTTTTTTTTTTTTGAAATTTTTTTTTGAAAATTGAAAAATTATTGACAATTTTTTCAATTTCCGAGAAAATATTTCAAAAAATAGATAGCTTAATATGTGCCCTTAGGACACACATTAACCGGACCCATAATTGAATACTATTTTTTTTTTTATGAGTTCAAACTCAAATGAAGCATTCTCTTTTTTAAAAATAATTAGAAAGTAAGATTATGTATTCAAGACTCACTGGACACATATTTAACTTATAAATTAGTCAAAAAAGAAGAAAAAGAAGATAAGTATTTTGTTGCTCAAATAAACTCATGTACTATGAGAGAATCAAGTAATTCATTTGACATGACATGATATGAAATTTATATAACCATATCACTACTATGCTATTATCAAAGTCTCATAACTATTCATGCGTAGTTTAGGCATTGCTCACACTTAAAATCAACTAGTGACAAATCAACAAAGCTTTGTATTTGAGTACTACTTTCAGGAAATCAAAACTGCATGGTTGAATAGAAACCTCTGGTACTGAATTGCAGTGGCAGTATTTCCAAAATTACTACTGATGAAGCTTTTTAGTTACTTATTTGGTCTTTGGAAGCTTCTACTACAGTAGTAGTAGCTGGAACAACTCTGTCTGGACCATCTATGGCTGGTTTTATTACAGTAATAAACAGTACATTGTAGAAAATGGTGAAAAGAAAGAGAGCAACAGCTGAATTTACTAGAAAAGACTCTGAAATTTCTGGCATTTCTTCAGTCATTTGAGCCTTCTTAAGATTCACATCTGAAGCTGCAAGATGTTAAAAACAAAAATAAAAGATATGTTACCATAAAATCCTAATTCCAATTCCCAGACCCTATGAAATTGAAAAGCACTTCATTTTTGCCTCTTTAGTCCAATTTAACTCCATAGACTTAGCAGCTGCAATTGAATTTCTATCCAAATTGACAAGAACATACTTTCCTTGGTAATTGAAAATAGTGCTACTGTGGTGGCCTTCTACAAATAATTCACCCTGCTCCTATTCACTATCTTTCACTTTAAGGAAGCCTTTAACTTCACTCCAATTTAAAACTCAACTATGTAACTTCTATCATGTAAAAGCTACTTTTGTTCCAATTTTAAGCACTCTTTAGCTAGAGAGAGAGGATCAGAGGACAGCCATGTGGTCCTCCCAAGTCCCAACCAATAAAAATAGCCTATTTTTCATCAACTGTTGATTTCAAGGAGGGCACATAATCATTGAGATCCAAAATGGTTTAATTGTATTGGCTGGGAGGACCATGTGGCTGCCCTCACATTGTATTGCATAATTTCTCAGGAGACTATTCTGGCTGCATTATGAGGACCTGAAAGAAACAGTGATTCTTCAACTTCAACAAACTATGCAGTGTAAACAAAATAAACTCTGCAGTAGTAGTCTTCTTAGCTAAATAAATTTCTGCACTAGTCACTCCTAAAATTGTGTATTACCCTATACAGGGAAAATTCTGTTAGTCATGCTAAAGAACAGTAGATATCTGTTGTTAGTAAAAGTCAAGACCAACAGGAGCAAATTTTGACTGGCAATGTGATTTGAGTGCTTAAGCATGTAACTGTTAGAATCGTGTGGTTAAGTGATTAAATTTACCATCCCTGTCTTGTTGATTCTACCTCTCATTTAAAATTACACGTGTTGGGTCTCATCTTTTAAAAGATAGTTTATAGAAATGTGTAATCTATTAAAATATAGTTTCTAGAAATGTGTAATTTCTTGATGCACATGTACCACATAATTACCAGGATAAATATCTTAAAGTGATCACGGAAGTCGTTAATGTTGAAATTCGAGCTTGCAACATTGCCTTTTGAGGTGACAAGGTATGTTTATACTTTTCAGTCACCCTGAACTGCAACTAGTGGTGGAGCTAGGGGACCAGTGTGTGTTATGAATTTTAGAAATTCCTCTAACCCTCCTTAAGAGGATTTTTTTATTTTATTTTATTGGGCATAAAACCCAGATAACACTTAAAATATGAGGAATCATGGTTCAGAAAATTTCCATATTCTAGTAGTCTTGAGGATTACTTAGCCAGAAATGGGTGGTTGTGTGGAAAAAAAGGCATACCTTTAGTCTGGCTTAATTATCTTATTGTTTTTCGTGAAATTTCAACGAATGACTTGAGTGGTTTTGAAGAAATTTGGCAAATGGTGGATGGAATTCCAAGCCGCCAAATTTAGTAAAAAAACTCATAAATTATTGAAACATGGCAGCTAATAGGAATTTTAGTTTATAACTTACAAACTTACATGTTACTAAAAAGTAAAAAAAAAAGAATTAACATTATTTATCATGTTATTGAAGGGACACTAATCACATTTATTATCATATCCATTTATAAGCATTTTGTAGTAATATTAATAGTTATTTTAGTATTTTCACTAAATTAATTATCCATAAGTTACTTGTCCAAGAAATCACTATTTTTTTTTTCTTGTTGAGTACAAGCAATCTCTATTTAAAGCACTGATAATTACCTCTCATATATGTTAGTCCATGACTCTACAGTCCAAAAGGGCTAACAACTAAGTCCACATATTCCTTAACAAACGCAAAAGTTTCTATGGAATCAAAGTCCAAAAGAACGAAAAAAGCAATTTCAACAATACTCATGCATCATCAAAGTCACATCATTTGCATCAAACCAAGAAAGTAGGGATAAGGCGAACAATAAATCTAAAAATGCAACATTTTTCATGACTATTGACATGATTTATTGTGATTTGTGTATAACAAAAGTAATGTTATTGGTGAGTACAATTGAAAGTTACGTTACTCTTATTACAACAAATCATATCAACATTTCACGAAAAAATTGTGAAAAGTGACGTATTTCTAACATTACTCACTCAAAGAACAATAACAGTAAGAGAGAGATAAATAGATAGTACCCCTTATCTTTGGAGGCTTGATTTGTTTCTGGGACAGGGATTGGAGCTGCTGGTCAAGCTTTTGGAGGGCTTCTCTGGCCTTATCTGGGTCTACCTCAAATTGTTGTGAATCTTTTTCCACTGCATGTACAATACAAGAAGAAAAAGAAGATGGGTGTGACCTCCTTTTCTTGAAAGCATCATCACTATGTACTAGCAAGTGAGAAATAAGTGTATTAGGCTTGTTATAGAGAGGTATTGGTGGAAGTGATGCTGGTGGATTGTTATGAAATGAGAGAATTTGCAGAGAAAGCATTTGATTGTGGGAAATGCAACCACAGCCACTTACTACAACACTTTAACGATAAAAACTGCAGGGACAAACAATCGGGGTCTTTGTCAATGTTGCACATATCTTTGAGAGATGCCAATATAAGGGCTTTTTGGTATTTTAGTTTATCATACATGATATTACATTTCTTATTTTCTATAGTGTATGAATACAATTATTAGGTGATTTTATTCATAGTAAAAGTAAGCATTACTTTTTTTTTAATGATTTTTTGAGTTTAAATTATATTGATTATATTAAAATTTTGTATTAGGTGACATGCTTTTATTGGTGTGAAAATTGGATGTAATGTCATGGTTAACCCTTTTTGTCCCTTGTCATATTTTATATCTATCTCGTATAAAATGGATCATTAGGATTCATAGTTCTCCCAAACATATTACCATAAAATAAATAAATAAAGAAGTTCTTCCAAATTTCTTGTGCAAATGAGTAACATAAAAACATATATTTAATAGCCATTGACATTCAAACTAATTCCAAAATAAAAATATTAGCGTATGAGGCTTCAAGCTCGAAAAAAAAAAAAAAAACATTGCAAAAGTGTGATCAAATGCATAATAAAGAATGAAGACTTTTGAATAGTAATGATTGAGCTTAGAGAGATTTCATGTTCTGTATTCCGAATTGATAAAAATATAAGTTTGGAATAGTTTATTTTGAACAACTTATTTTTTAAAAATAAAGTAGTTTTAAGAGTAATACTAAAAGACATTGATTTTTCATAACAATTAATGTGACAAGTTGTGATTGAAATAATATCAGTTTTATATGAGTCTTTATTGATATCATTTTTATTAGTAACAACCATAACATGTCACTTTCACAATTGTGGGAAAAAAAGTTATGAAAAATTTTGTATCTTTAAACTTATTATTATTTTAGGGTAAATTACAAATTACACCCCTAAAATTTGGAGATATTTGAATTTTATACCCTAAAGATTATTATTTTAGGGTAAATTGCAAATTACACCCCTAAAATTTGGAGATATTTAAATTTTATACCTTAAAGATTCAGAATTTGGATTTTACCCCCTGAAGTTTGGGGTGTTTAGATTTTATATCCTAATGTTTTAGAATTTAAATTTTATCCCCTAAATTTTAAGGGTATTTGTATTTTACTCTGTAAAGTTTGGGCGTGTTTGGAATTTATACCCTAAAGTTTTAGAATTTTGAGATTTAGAATCCAAACATCCCTAAACTTTAGTGGATAAAATCCAAATTCTAAAATGTCAAGGTGTAAAATCTAAACACCTCCAACTTCATGAGGTAAATTCAAAATTCTGAAATTTCACGGTGTAAAATCTAAACACCCCCAAATTTTAGGAATATAATTTGCAATTTACCTATTATTTTAATAGCAAACAAGTTAATAAAAAGAATTTGCAAAAGATAAGACTTAAAAAAAGTATACCTAAGCTGGCCACAAAATCATAACTAACACAAGTGAAATAACAAAGAGCTACCAACTCAAGTGAAAAAAGAGGTCATTTTGTTTAAACCTTTTTTTGTCCTTTGGCTGTGATGGAGCATTGATAAAAAAATCAGTTTATAAAATAAAAAAAAAATAAATTGATAAATTTGGATCAACGAATAATTTCGTTCACATCAATAATAAACGTACTATTTTAGTCAAAGTTGATAGCACCGGAAAAACTTCAGAAATGGCATTCTGAGAATGAAGCAGAAAGCAGAAAGCAGAAATTGTACTAATGACCCATCAAGATAAAGAGTAAAACGACAAGAAGAGAAATTTTTACCCTTGCTCTTAATCATGGACTATAAAGCCATAACATTTTAATTGGCATTTCCTTGGTGTTCATTCTTGACTCAACTCAACTGTTCCTTTCAACATCTTTATGTTTTAGATTGTTAAAAATTAGAATGCCAACGACATGATAAGGTACATTTTGCAACTTTAGTGGTTGGCAATTGGCATTGATGTATTCAGTACTCAGCAAAGAAAAAAAACAGACACAATTTTGAATAATTGAACCACCAAACCAATGAAATAGTTTAGCTTTATCATATCATAAATGGAATACAATTGGCTCCTTTTCACTATTAATTGCTTGAAGCTACAATGTCCTTGTCCCCAAGTCTAAATATGTCGACTTAACATATTTAAGAAAAAAAAAATTGTAAAATAATATCATTTTATGATAACTGTTTAAATTATCACTATTTTGATATTATTTAGGATTTTTTTTAATCGAATTTCCAAAGCACAATTTAAATGTTAAAATCATGTTTACAAATGAAGACACAATTTCACTTAAAAACCCAGCATCTTAAGTAAAATTGTAATTTTTCATGACTATTGACATGATTTATTGTGATTTGTGTATAACAAAAGTAATGTTATTGGTGAGTACAATTGAAAGTTACGTTACTCTTATTACAACAAATCATATCAACATTTCACGAAAAAATTGTGAAAAGTGACGTATTTCTAACATTACTCACTCAAAGAACAATAACAGTAAGAGAGAGATAAATAGATAGTACCCCTTATCTTTGGAGGCTTGATTTGTTTCTGGGACAGGGATTGGAGCTGCTGGTCAAGCTTTTGGAGGGCTTCTCTGGCCTTATCTGGGTCTACCTCAAATTGTTGTGAATCTTTTTCCACTGCATGTACAATACAAGAAGAAAAAGAAGATGGGTGTGACCTCCTTTTCTTGAAAGCATCATCACTATGTACTAGCAAGTGAGAAATAAGTGTATTAGGCTTGTTATAGAGAGGTATTGGTGGAAGTGATGCTGGTGGATTGTTATGAAATGAGAGAATTTGCAGAGAAAGCATTTGATTGTGGGAAATGCAACCACAGCCACTTACTACAACACTTTAACGATAAAAACTGCAGGGACAAACAATCGGGGTCTTTGTCAATGTTGCACATATCTTTGAGAGATGCCAATATAAGGGCTTTTTGGTATTTTAGTTTATCATACATGATATTACATTTCTTATTTTCTATAGTGTATGAATACAATTATTAGGTGATTTTATTCATAGTAAAAGTAAGCATTAATTTTTTTTTTTTAATGATTTTTTGAGTTTAAATTATATTGATTATATTAAAATTTTGTATTAGGTGACATGCTTTTATTGGTGTGAAAATTGGATGTAATGTCATGGTTAACCCTTTTTGTCCCTTGTCATATTTTATATCTATCTCGTATAAAATGGATCATTAGGATTCATAGTTCTCCCAAACATATTACCATAAAATAAATAAATAAAGAAGTTCTTCCAAATTTCTTGTGCAAATGAGTAACATAAAAACATATATTTAATAGCCATTGACATTCAAACTAATTCCAAAATAAAAATATTAGCGTATGAGGCTTCAAGCTTGAAAAAAAAAAAAAACATTGCAAAAGTGTGATCAAATGCATAATAAAGAATGAAGACTTTTGAATAGTAATGATTGAGCTTAGAGAGATTTCATGTTCTGTATTCCGAATTGATAAAAATATAAGTTTGGAATAGTTTATTTTGAACAACTTATTTTTAAAAAATAAAGTAGTTTTAAGAGTAATACTAAAAGACATTGATTTTTCATAACAATTAATGTGACAAGTTTGTGATTGAAATAATATCAGTTTTATATGAGTCTTTATTGATATTATTTTTATTAGTAACAACCATAACATGTCACTTTCACAATTGTGGGAAAAAAAGTTATGAAAAATTTTGTATCTTTAAACTTATTATTATTTTAGGGTAAATTACAAATTACACCCCTAAAATTTGGAGATATTTGAATTTTATACCCTAAAGATTATTATTTTAGGGTAAATTGCAAATTACACCCCTAAAATTTGGAGATATTTGAATTTTATACCCTAAAGATTCAGAATTTGGATTTTACCCCCTGAAGTTTAGGGTGTTTAGATTTTATATCCTAATGTTTTAGAATTTAAATTTTATCCCCTAAATTTTAAGGGTATTTGTATTTTACTCCGTAAAGTTTGGGTATGTTTGAAATTTATACCCTAAAGTTTTAGAATTTTGAGATTTAGAATCCAAACATCCCTAAACTTTAGTGGATAAAATCCAAATTCTAAAATGTCAAGGTGTAAAATCTAAACACCTCCAACTTCATGAGGTAAATTCAAAATTCTGAAATTTCACGGTGTAAATCCTAAACACCCCCAAATTTTAGGAATATAATTTGCAATTTACCTATTATTTTAATAGCAAACAAGTTAATAAAATGAATTTGCAAAAGATAGGACTTAAAAAAAGTATACCTAAGCTGGCCACAAAATCATAACTAACTCAAGTGAAATAACAAAGAGCTACCAACTCAAGTGAAAAAAGAGGTCATTTTGTTTAAACCTTCTTTGTCCTTTGGCTGTGATGGAGCATTGTTAAAAAAATCAGTTTATAAAATTAAAAAAAAAAAAAATTGATAAATTTGGATCAACGAATAATTTCGTTCACATCAATAATAAACGTCCTATTTTGAGCCAATTGCTCGAAAACCCAGCCACTAGCGTTCTCAGTCTAGGGGTCTAGGGTTTTTGCAAAAACCTAAACCCTAGTCTGTAGTATTGGTGTTCCTCTTCTCTTCGGAGTAGGAGGACAGGTCCCTATAGTTTCATACTAGTAGGGTTTCAGTGAGGGCTGAGGGAGGTTTTCACAGTGGGATGGATGACCTTACGAGCCGATGCGAGAAGCTCTCTCTATCGGTGAGAGAGGGTAGGAGGGTGAAGTTGTCTAACCACCAACGGGCGTCTGAGCATGTTCTGGCGGCGAAATTCTTGACAAGGAGAGCTCTGAATATGGAAGCAGTGGCACGGACTTTCCGGCCACTTTGGCGGACTAAGGAGAGTTTCCAGATCACCAATGCTGGGAATAATATTTTACTATTTGCGTTTGACTTGGAAGTGGATGTGGAAAAAGTGTTAATAGGGGAACCGTGGTCCTTTGACCGCCATCTGGTGGTGTTTCAGCGTTTTGATGGGAGCAAACCCTTAAAAGAATTAGATTTCAAGTCGAGCTCTTTCTGGGTTCAACTCTATGATCTTCCTTATCAATTTTTAACCCCTGAAGCTGCAGTCGAAATCGGGGAGACTATTGGACCAGTTACTGTTTCAAGAGACACTAATGAAATGAAGGGGGGGACTTTCATGCGTGTTAGGGTGTCTGTTGATATCTCTAGGCCGCTGTGCAGAGGGAGGAAAGTTTCATTCGATGAAGAGACGGAGAGCTGGGTTTCGTTCAAATATGAACGTTTACCCAACATTTGTTTCTGGTGTGGTATGCTTTCGCATGACGACAAGGATTGTGACTTATGGTTGGGCAGCAAGGGTACGCTTCCAACGGAGAGCCAGCAGTTTGGGCATTGGATCCGTGCATCGCAGTTCAGCCCAGGAAGAAGACAGACGATAGAAGTGAAGGGTTTTGGAGAGGGCATGTACCAGCCGTCGTCATACAAGGGGACTGCACTGCCTACACAGAGACAGAGGAAGGAGGTAGTGCCGTCGCGACCATTACTCCAGGAAGGTGGACAGGACGTGGATGGGGGTTCGTCTCAATCTCCGGTGATGTTGCCGGAAAGTGATGGACAAGCAAGACTGGAGGAAAACACGGGGAGTCCTAGATTTGCGGCGATTTCTGTTCCAAAGATTTCGGGGGCGGATTTTGAGGAGATTCTAAAAGATATAGACAGCGAAATTCTGGAGGATCACCATGATCATCTCCCGGTTGTGACGGAGATAATTCAGCAATTAAATAAGAGTGCTGGGCATTCTAATAGTGTTAAACAAAACACGGAGTCTCAGGTGGTGCTGGGAGAGGGAATTTCAAAAATAATAGATAAGGGGGAGATGGGGACAGGTCAAACACGGGAAAGGTTTCAAATGGGGTGGGTTGAGGAAAAAGATAATAACAAAGGAAAGAAGACAGCTGGAAAGAAGATGTTTCAAGAGACACTAATGAAATGAAGGGGGGGACTTTCATGCGTGTTAGGGTGTCTGTTGATATCTCTAGGCCGCTGTGCAGAGGGAGGAAAGTTTCATTCGATGAAGAGACGGAGAGCTGGGTTTCATTCAAATATGAACGTTTACCCAACATTTGTTTCTGGTGTGGTATGCTTTCGCATGACGACAAGGATTGTGACTTATGGTTGGGCAGCAAGGGTACGCTTCCAACGGAGAGCCAGCAGTTTGGGCATTGGATCCGTGCATCGCAGTTCAGCCCAGGAAGAAGACAGACGATAGAAGTGAAGGGTTTTGGAGAGGGCATGTACCAGCCGTCGTCATACAAGGGGACTGCACTGCCTACACAGAGCCAGAGGAAGGAGGTAGTGCCGTCGCGACCATTACTCCAGGAAGGTGGACAGGACGTGGATGGGGGTTCGTCTCAATCTCCGGTGATGATGCCGGAAAGTGATGGACAAGCAAGACTGGAGGAAAACACGGGGAGTCCTAGATTTGCAGCGATTTCTGTTCCAAAGATTTCGGGGGCGGATTTTGAGGAGATTCTAAAAGATATAGACAGCGAAATTCTGGAGGATCACCATGATCATCTCCCGGTTGTGACGGAGATAATTCAGCAATTAAATAAGAGTGCTGGGCATTCTAATAGTGTTAAACAAAACACGGAGTCTCAGGTGGTGCTGGGAGAGGGAATTTCAAAAATAATAGATAAGGGGGAGATGGGGACAGGTCAAACACGGGAAAGGTTTCAAATGGGGTGGGTTGAGGAAAAAGATAATAACAAAGGAAAGAAGACAGCTGGAAAGAAGGTGGGTCTGAAAAATGCTCAGGCCCAGAACAAAGCATCAGGTGGGCCGAATAGAAAGCCCAATGACTCTCCAGGGCCAAAGAAGGGCAGCTGGACTAGGATATTACATAAACCTAAGGAGTGTATGGAGATAGAGGCCCATGGGATTGAAGTTGGGATAAAACGCAAAACAGAGGGACCTGAAGGTTTACAGGAGGAAAGGGGTGACGTTGAGAAGAAACAGAAGGTGGACGAGGAGACCAAACAACTTAGTATGCTATTTGCTACACACCTAGGAGCGGCGGAGGTTGCTAAGCAACCCCGCCGGGCTCAATGAGTATCCTAAGTTGGAACTATCGGGGGCTTGGGAACCCCCAGACAGTGAATGCCTTGAAGAAGGTTATTAGGTTAGAAGATCCCAGTTTTGTTTTCTTAATGGAAACAAAATCGAATGTTGATTGGATGCGCAATGTAAGAGACAGATGTGGTTTTAAGAATAGTTTTGTGGTTCCTAGTAATGGGCTGAGTGGTGGATTAGCTTTATTTTGGAAATCAGAGGCTACTGTGCAGGTGCAAAATGCTACATTAACATATATTGATGCTAGAGTTGAAGGGGGCGGTCATGAGGGGCAATGGCATTTAACTGGGTTTTATGGGAACCCAAATACTTCTTTGAGACCTGAATCTTGGCGCACCCTTCAGTCCTTAAGCATTGGCAGCCAACTTCCATGGGTTGTCATAGGGGACTTCAATGAGATCACATGTGAGGATGAGAAAGAAGGAGGCATGCAGAGGCCCAGTAGACAAATGGAGAGATTTAAAGATGCTATTTTTTTATGTGGGCTTCATGAGGTAAAGTTTATTGGGCCTATGTTTACGTGGTGGTATCAGACTAGGGAAGGAGTTCAAATTAAAGAACGGCTTGACAGGGTGTTGGTTTCAAGGGAGTGGAGTGAATTGTTCCCTGAAGCCGTGGTCATTCATAAATCTTCGTCCACTTCGGATCACAGCCAGATTTTATTATGTTTTCGTCCAAAGCCGAAAAGAAAGAAGCCAAGGAAATTATTTAGATTTGAGTCCATGTGGCTCAAGGATCTAAAATGTGAGCAGATCGTGTCTGAGGCGTGGATGGAAGGTACTATTTCAGCTCATAGCTTCCCAATTCTTTCTTGCATGGATTCATGTCGGACTAAACTGACCGCATGGAACCAAACCGAGTTTGGACACGTTGGTAAGACGATATCACAGCTGCAAAAACATCTGGAGTGGCTTGAATTACAACCAACTTCAAGGGAGATTATAAAGGACTTAAAAGAAACAAGAGTGCAACTCAACTGTTGGCTGGACAAGGAAGAAACGATGTGGAAACAAAGGTCCAGACTCAACTGGTTCAAGGAGGGAGATCGCAACACCCGGTTCTTTCATGCTAAGGCTTCAGCCCGATACCAAAAGAACTTGATTGAAGGCATCTATGATGGGGAAGGTTGTTGGCAGGAAGATGAAAGAGTAGTGGAGAGAATATTCAAAGAGTATTATTCAGAGCTATTCACTTCAAGTAATCCCACTGAGTTTACTGAGCTACTGGAGGCAGTGCAACCGAAGGTCACAGAGAGCATGAACTCAAGCTTGCTACGGGAGTTTCAACCACATGAGGTAACACGTGCCTTAAAACAAATGTACCCACTAAAGGCACCGGGCCCAGATGGGATGCCACCCCTTTTCTTTCAACAATTCTGGCCTACAGTTAGTGAGGTTGTTATCAAGACAGTCTTAGATTTCTTAAATCTTGGGGCGATGCCTCCAAATTTCAATGAGACCCATATTGTGCTTATTCCAAAGATTAAAAATCCGAAACGGGTGTCAGAATATAGACCAATTAGTTTGTGTAATGTGGTCTATAAACTAGCATCCAAAACACTGGCCAATAGACTGAAGAGAGTTCTCCCTTCAATTATCAGTGAAACACAGAGTGCCTTTGTGAATGGCAGGCTAATAACTGACAATGTTTTAGTCGCCTTTGAGACTATGCACCACATAAGTCAAAGAAGGGTGGGTAGTGTAGGGGAGATGGCATTGAAACTTGATATGAGTAAGGCATATGACAGAGTCGAGTGGGGTTGCCTGGAGAAAATCATGGAGAGACTGGGTTTTGCACCAAGATGGAGGGGGCTCATGATGCAGTGCATTAATTCTGTCACCTATTCTGTTAAGATTAATGGCAAACTGAGTGATAAAATCACACCATCGAGAGGCATAAGACAAGGTGATCCTCTTTCTCCTTATCTTTTCTTAATTTGTGCTGAAGGTCTTTCTGCTTTAATTAAGAAAGCTGTATCTGATGGGGTTTTGGAGGGGGTCTCTATCTGTAGGGGGGGTCCTAGGTTGTCTCACTTATTTTTTGCAGATGATAGCATCATTTTCTGTAAAGCAACAATTGAAGAATGTGAGACCCTTCAAGGGATTTTAGGGGTTTATGAGCAAGCATCAGGGCAACAGCTTAACAGGACTAAAACTTCATTATTTTTTAGTAGAAACACTATAAAGGAAGTTCAGGATGAGATCAAGGCTAAGTTTGGGGCCCAAATTATTAAACAACATGAGAAGTACCTGGGATTACCTGCATTGGTGGGAAGAAATAAGAAGAATACCTTCAAGGAGGTTAAAGATAAGCTGCGCAAGAAACTTGCTGGCTGGAAGGAGAAACTATTGTCTAAGGCGGGTAAGGAAATCCTTATAAAAGCAGTAGCACAGGCTATTCCAACTTATACCATGAGTTGTTTTAAAATCCCTGATTCACTGTGTGATGAAATGACAAGCTTGATAAGGAATTTTTGGTGGGGTCAATGCAAGGATGAAAGGAAGATGGCCTGGATGAGTTGGGAAAAGCTTTGTGCTCCAAAAGCGAAAGGTGGCATGGGGTTTAAGCAATTGAAGCAGTTTAATCTTGCTCTTCTTGCTAAACAAGGGTGGAGACTACAAAGGGGTGGAGATTCTCTTATGGTCAAGGTTTTCAAGGCAAAATATTTTCCTAATTGTGAATTTGTAGAGGCAAGCAACGGAAATAATCCTTCTTTTGCTTGGAGAAGCATATTGGCTGCCCAAGGTGTTGTTCGGAAGGGTCTTCGGTGGCAAGTGGGGAATGGGAGAAGTATAAAAATCTGGAAGGACAAATGGCTGCCTACTCCTTCCTCTTTTAAAGTCACCTCTCCTCTGTCTACTCTCCAGGAGGATGCACGGGTGGATGAGCTGATTGACGCTAATAGAGGGATGTGGAAACAGGAGGTTGTAAACCATGTTTTCTTGCCCCATGAGGCAGAGATAATAAATGGGATTGCCTTGAGTACTGATTTGCGGGAGGATAGGCAAGTATGGGCCCCAACGACAACAGGGACATTTACTGTAAGGAGTGCTTATTGGGTTGCGATGGAGGAAGCATCCAAGGGTGGAATAGCATGCGGTTCAGATGAAAGCAACCAAAGGAAATTCTGGAAATATTTGTGGAGCATGAGCATTCCTCACAAAGTCCGGCATTTTGCGTGGCGGGCTTGCCAGGACACTTTGCCCACTAAATATAACCTCAAAAGACGGAAGGTCCTAATGGAGAGTAGTTGCGAGGTGTGCCAAGCAGAAGAGGAAACCTCAGGGCACATGTTCTGGTGCTGCTCCAATGCAAAGGAAGTATGGAGGTTGTCCGACCTGTTTGATGGACAGCGTAATCTTCAGCTCTCTTCATTTATGGATCTCATGTGGTACGTGGTAATGGTGGTAAAATGGGAGAGTGACGATGTAGATAAAATGGTGATGGTTGCATGGGCAATGTGGACTGACCGGAACAAGGCCAGAAACGGAGGGGAAAAGAAGAGCAGTAGGGCTGTAGTTGATCACGCTTTGGAGTACCTGAGGGAGTATCGGGCCTGTTGTGAGCAACCATCTGTAGTACAGAGCAGGGAGCAACCGAAATGGCATCCACCGAAGCAGGGGAAGTACAAGGTCAACGTGGACGGTGCAGTTTTTGCTGCACAAAAATCTGCCGGGGTGGGAGTGGTAATCAGAGATGATGCAGGCAGAGTGGTTGGAGCATGCAGCAAGAAGATTATGGCACCTCTGGGACCGGTGGAGACAGAGGCGAAGGCTCTTGAGTTTGGCCTTCTGTTTGCAAAGGACCTGCTCATCCATGATATAGAACTTGAAGGTGACTCGTTGGTGTTAGTAAATGCTCTGAAGGATGTCTCCTCTCCACCAGCCTCGGTAGCAGCAGTGGTTTATAACGTCCTGTCATTATCCCATGAGTTTCGTACTGTGGAGTTTTCTCATATTGGTCGGCAAGGCAATAGGCCAGCCCATTTATTAGCAAAGCATGCTTATAGCATTGCTGATTTTTCTGTTTGGGTCGAAGAGAATCCTTGTTTTTTAGAACAAGCTCTTTACCATGATGTTACTGTTGCTTTCCAAGTTCAATAAAAGTATTTACAGTCTTCCTATCAAAAAAAATAAAAAAATAAACGTCCTATTTTAGTCAAAGTTGATAGCACCGGAAAAACTTCAGAAAAGGCATTCTGAGAATGAAGCAGAAAGCAGAAAGCAGAAATTGTACTAATGACCCATCAAGATAAAGAGTAAAACGACAAGAAGAGAAATTTTTACCCTTGCTCTTAATCATGGACTATAAAGCCATAACATTTTAATTGGCATTTCCTTGGTGTTCATTCTTGACTCAACTCAACTGTTCCTTTCAACATCTTTATGTTTTAGACTGTTAAAAATTAGAATGCCAACGACATGATAAGGTACATTTTGCAACTTTAGTGTTTGGCAATTGGCATTGATGTATTCAGTACTCAGCAAAGAAAAAAAACAGACACAATTTTGAATAATTGAACCACCAAACCAATGAAATAGTTTATCTTTATCATATCATAAATGGAATACAATTGGCTCCTTTTCACTATTAATTGCTTGAAGCTACAATGTCCTTGTCCCCAAGTCTAAATATGTCGACTTAACATATTTAAGAAAAAAAAAATTGTAAAATAATATCATTTTATGATAACTGTTTAAATTATCACTATTTTGATATTATTTAGGATTTTTTTTAATCGAATTTCCAAAGCACAATTTAAATGTTAAAATCATGTTTACAAATGAAGACACAATTTCACTTAAAAACCCAGCATCTTAAGTAAAATTGTTTTTTGAGAGTATTATTCANTCAGGTCCCGGGGGAGGGGGGGGGGGTGTGTGGATGTCCTACAAACAACATCAAAACAGTACTAATGTAAATAATTATTATTAGGAGAATATTACTTTCCAACTTACCCAACATAATTAAGTAATGGTGAGTAATGGGTTCCAATTAGCTCAACTGGTAAAGTCTATGATGATTGTATTAGAGATCTGGGGTTCAATTCCCGCCTACATCAAAAACTGATTGGTGTATTGATTTGATGATAAAGAGCTATTATCAGGAGCGGACGCTATAAGTTGAAACTCTCTAAAAAAAAAGTAACGATGAGTATAATTGGACTAATCAAAAGTCACATTTATACTAGTTGTTAACTTATGCAATACATGATAGAGTTTAATGAAATATATATATATACCCACACACTTGATACATGTTTAATTAATGAATATTAGTAAATAAAAAGTAAAACAAGAAATTTTGTTATGAAAGAATTTCATAATTTAATTATAATTTATTTAGAAAAATCGAACTTAAGTTAATCAACATTTGTTTAGTCTTTGATTTATTTATTAGAAAAGATGGTTAATTGTATTTAGCTTATACTAATATCGTTAAGAATAATTGTACCCCCAAAATTCACAAAAAAAGAAAAAAAGAAAAGAAAGAATGAAGAAGAGGATAAATATGGACTTTTAAAAAGTTAATGGTAACTCTTAAACCAAATTAAAAAAATGATTCTTCCTCAAAAAAAAAAAAAAATTAGAATGGTGATGTTACAAAATATGGGCTTTTAAAGACTTATTGGACAATATTAAAATAAATTAACAAAAATTCAAAGGTATCCAATATATATATATATATTTGCAAGAGATATTATTATTCAATGTTTTTAAAAAGGATCAAAATAGAGAATAAAGGACGAAATCTATAAACAAACTCTCATGCTCACTTAAAAATAAAAAAATAAAAATACTAATACTCAAAATATCTTAGACACTTTGAATTATCATTGATCTTGAGGTTAAATCTTTCTTGTTCCATTTATAAATTCATTGTATTGACCTTCTAAGAAGCCAAACGAAATGTTATAAGTTCGTAAGTTATCATTTGACTTGAGTTGAAACCTCATTTATCATTACATTTCATCCAAATTCATTATTTTGACTCTTTAAAAAGCCTAAAGAAAGAAATTTTTTTAATTTAGTGAATGTTGTACGTGGCTAAATAAAAAATAAAAAATAATAAAGAAAATTATATTTCAAATTCTATAATTTAGGAAAGATTTCAAATCAAATCATGTAATATTATAAGTTTCAAATTAAATTAAATCTAAAACTAACCCTTTCAATGGGTATCAAAGAAAGTGAGAGAATAGATGGTTTGAATTGATTTTTTTTAAAATTTTAATGTTACCATAATGTTTAATTTGTAATTTACTAAACTATTAAAATTTTATTTGAAATCCAATAACTATAAGTTATAAATTTTATAATACACCAAATATTTTTATTTTTTGATATTATATAATACAGCAAAAAAAATTTTAATATATTTTTTGATAGATAATACTAACAATATTACCCAAAAACAAGAAACATGTCGGTCTGAAATGGTAGGGCCCAACAACGTTATAAACCGACGTGTCAAGTGTTGATTGGTCCAAAAAGAAACTGTATTTAGTAAGTAAGAGTTTTACCAGCATTAATAGACTTAATAAATATTCTGCTCTCTATAATCTAATTTTCAATATAGTACCTAAATTGTCCATAACACAAACACAGAGGGAAAAAAAAAAAACAGAGACACACAGAGACAGAGACAGAGACAGAGAGAGAGTGAGATATGAAGAAATCTGGAGGTGCAGAGAAGAAAAGGGTCCGAAGATCTTCAGCTGCCATCCAAAACGGTTCCAGAGATCCCAACTCCGATACCCCCCCTAGGGTTTTCCTTCTTTCTCTCTGTCTCTGATCTAGGGTTTCATTCATGGATAATTTGTATGTGTTTATACTGTGTGTATATGAAACAAGCAAAATGTGTAAATGGGTGTTTTTTGTTTTTGTCTTTTGATAACTGTAAATGGGTGTTTTTTGTTTTTGCTTTTTGGTAAGTGTAAATGTGTGTGTGTTTTTATTTATTTATTTTTTATTGTGGCATATATTGTGAATGCAAGTGTTTTTGACACTTGAATTTTGTTTGTGCATACATTTATGTATGAACAGACATTCGTGGAGTTAAGGTTCGCGTGTGTGTGTGTGTAAATACGGTTTGGAGTTGTCAATTGGTGTACTTTACATGTAAAGGTGTTAAATTGTGTCTAAGGTTTGGTTTGGTAGCCGAGAAAGTAGGAATGGGATAGGAATTTAGTTGAATAGTCTTAAATATGATAACTTGAGAATGAAAAACCCCTGCCTCAATTGATGAAATAATGGAGTATGAGTAGGAAGTAATGGGGACCGAAATTTTAGTTTTTGTTGTTGTTAGTTTCATTAGCAGCCAAACCGAGTGTAAAAGCCAACCCATGTTTCCACTCTATTTTCATTCTGAAGATGTATCGCGTTAGGATCACTGAATCACACCAACGATATGGAAGTTCTTGGATGGAGTGAAATAAGAGTAGTAGTAGTACCAAAGGCACCATGTGATTTGATAATAAAAAAAATGGAAAATCAGTATGGAGGTTCTGTGAAGTTAGAAATTCATATGGACATGAAGGGCTTCATTAGGAAACTTGTTTAGATCCAATTTATTCTTGGTATAGAGAACTGAGTGTACATAACTGATTTTTGAATTGAAGTGAATTGTAATGCGCATTATATTGTGCTGGATTAAGAGCGAGAATGCTTAGGGTGCTGGGAAGCCTTATATTAATTGGTTTTCATATGTGGTTGTGTTTCGTTTATCCTGTCCTAGGGTTCTCTCTCTCTCTCTCTCTCTCTCTCTCTCTCTCTCTCTCTCACTGAACTGGGATTTCATTATATATATATATGATGTGAATGAAAATGTTTGAGAGGATTTTGGCACTTGAATGTTATTGTGCAATGATACATATGTGAATAGACATTCATGGATGTTTACGTTTATGTGTATGTGCATGAGTAGAAATTAGGGGTTGGAATTGTCAATTGGTGTGTACTTTAAGTGTAAAGGTGTTAATTTGTCTCTAATGTTTGGTTTGGTGGCTGAGAAGGTAGGAATAGAATAGGAATTGAATTGACAGGTTAAAAGATGATAACTTGAGAATGAAAAACCCATTGAACTGCCTAATACAATTGTCGTTTTGAAACAATGTAATAATGGCGAATGAGTATGATGTAATGTGGCCAGAAATTTTAGTGTTGTTGTTGTTGTTGTTAGGTTCGTTAGCAGCCAAACAGCATAAATGAGTACCCTATAGGAGAGAACTGTGAGTATGTAATTGATTTCCAAATTTGTGAGAATGACTCAATGACCACATGTATAATAGTGTGATGGACTAAGAGTGAGGTTGCTTAGGGTGCAGGGACGCCTTGTGTTAATGGCTTTCATATTTGTTTATGTTCGTTTATCTGGTTTGTGAGGTGCTTTTGACAGTGCATTCTCTGTTTATTGTTCTATTATGTTGTTGCAGTGTTTTATATCTTGTAGGCTTGATGCTAGTTTTGATCTGGTGTATTTTGGTACCTATTTTGTCAGGAAGGATGTGCATTGCTGAGTATATTTGATTTCTGATAATAATATATAGGTTTGCATGTCATTTTATTTTTTCTGAGAGTATATTTTCTTTTCAGAAACAAGCTGCTCAGAAGGATGTATATCAGCTGTTTGCTGAGAAGGTTAGAGACCATAAGGATTTGGTGTCTAGATGGGCTGTTTTACAGGAGACGCGTGTTGAGTACTTTAGAGGGAAGGATTTTGTTAGCTTTTTGAGAAATCATCCAGAGCTCAAAGATATTCTAGAATCAGATAAGAATCTAGAAGCTGATGATATTGCTAATGCTTTGTTAAGAAAGAATCTTTTAGCCCGTTGTGATCGTGTGGTGAAAACTGTTCGTCCTGGGAAGAAAAAATTGTCTACATGGCCAGCACATTTAGAGATTTTCCAGGTATGTAATTTTGATTTACATGTAAGATTTATATATTTTGATATGTATCTCTTTTTTTTATAGCGGGGGGAGGGGGGTGGGGGGGAGGTGTTAATAAAATAACTTCAATAAAATGTGAATAGGAGCTACTTCTGAATAATTACAATCTCAAATTCAAATGATATAAAATATAAAAAGACAAAATAGTCATCCATTCATAGATCTCGAAAAGACATAATTGCCCAAAGATTCTCAAGTCTCAACACCATCAAAAGTCCTAATCTTGAAATTGTCCACACTGTACATGGTAATGGCATTCCAAATCTTTATACAATGCATAGATCATTGCTTTACAATTAGCCTATTGACTTAAGACAAATGAGGGAATTTGTCTGTGTGCTTGTGGTGTAGGTTTAAGAGGATTTGTGGATTTAGGGTTTAGAGTTGTAGAAGAAAGGGTTAGGGCTTACAATTGTCCAGGATTTAATGAGTTTTGATGGCAATTTGATAGAGAAAGTATTTGAAGTTTTTAGGTCTTTGGTGGGTATGAGGAAGGGCTTGACTTGGCATTGTAAGGAAGAAGGAAAAGAGAGAAATATATGGTGTTAAGGTGCTGTATGAATAGTAGCACAAGAAAGAGAAGAGAAAGAGAACAATAAGACCAATGCCTAGAGCCTTGTAGGTAAAGGAAGGGCTTGATTTGGGATTATTGTAAGGAAGAAGAAAAGAGAACAATAAGGCCAACTCCAAGAGCCTTTAGCTCAACTAATAGTTCTTGGTGTTTCCAACAGAGAAGTCCAGATTCCAAATCCCCCCACCCTTGACCATTGAACATCGAAAAAGAAGAGAAAAATAATACCAACATGCCTTAATACTGAAAAACATTCAATATTTTATTAATCAGCTCAATCTCTTCTTTGAGTAAATTGAGCATGTGTGTGTGTGTGTGTGTATATATATATATATATGGACTCTTTTTTGTACTTTATTAGGACTTCTAGTTTAAATAGTAAACTAAAAACCTAATAATAGACTAACTTGGACTCAAAGAAAATAAAACCTAAGATACTTAGGAATTAGGATCTCCTAGAAAATTCTAGATTCAACTAAACTACCAAAAATATCAAGTAGCAAGAATGGTAGTACAGTTTTTCTCTTGAGTACAACTTGGCCATAACTTGTAAATAAAACGCAAATTAAAAAAAATGTTTTAACCCTACTATGAATACACTACTACCATCAACATGGTTGATTCCTTAGAGCTCAGGCCTATTTTGTGCATCAAGGCTTAGTGGTTCTAATAGTCTTTCTTCGAGACCATGTAAGGTGACTAGTTGAGTGTTCAGAATACAAGGCCTCTAGAATGTTGGTTTTGTCTATATTTTTATGTAAGGACTCTTCTGCTGTAATTTCTTATCTATTTAATCATCTTGCTTCGCATAGAGATGAAATGTTGCAATTATTGAAGAAAAAGATTGGAAATGTGGTGATAAGTTTGGGGGAGAAAATGGGAAGATTACTTGAGCAGACCATCCAGAGTCTTGAATGCATACCTTTTGATGATATCACTATCATTTTGGAGAGCACCTCATTATGGACTTTACTTTATCTAGGAAGTTAGAACTTAGAACATTTTCTGATTTTTTCTGTATGTGAAGTTATCAACATTGGACTCTATTTTGCAGGATCAAATATTTTCTGAAGTTGATGCCTTTTTTGCATGGACATTTGTAAAAAGGAGGCCTCTTTGGCAGACACTTCTCTCATTTTTCTGGCCTGTGTTGACACTAGCAATTTGCTTGTTTCCTGTGTATCCCCATCGGTGCAAGATACTAATACTCTACTCTTGCGCAGGCGTTTTAGCGCTTATCCTGTCACTACTTTTGGGTAAGTTCTTTTGCATTTATTTATATTATATTGTTCTCCATGCAGGTCATTCTTAGAAAATTGTTAGTGTTGGATACTAGTTTGAAGTAAACCATTATCCTTTTTTATTTTTTTGGTGATAAGTAGCCATTACCAGTTTACTTTGCACCAATTTGTCATTATAACTGCTACAAATTGATGATTATGCATGTCTGTCATATTAGGCCACCAACATACATTTGTAATTTAATTTGTTTTAGGAGGATGTGTATTATACATAATAATTATGTTAAATGTGGCCCTACATCAGTGCCATTGTTATGTTGGTAGAGTGTAACCGGTTTTTCTCCCTGCAAAATACGGAATTTTGAATACCTTGTGGTGGTTTTGGTTTTTATTTTCTTGGTAAATTTTGTTTGGTCATTGGCCCCACTTTTACTGGTGATTCAATTGCAAGAAGTATTTATTACACTTCTTTTATGATTAAAAATGAAAAAGCAAAGGTGCAAGTATGTAATATTTTGTAGCATTAAGGCTTTAGTGGGCAACTATTGTTACTTGAATTTCTTGTTTGGCTGTCAAACCTTAAAGGTCAACCATTTAGCCAAGTCCAGTGAGATGCATCGATTTTAATTATTACACTAACTTAGGCATACCTCCTTAGTGCTTGCTCTGTGAATAATCTTCCTTCTTGACCAATATTTGTGTTTTCTGTACAAATAAAAGTACCACTTTTTGATGGTTTAGTATGAGTTACTGTTTCAAATGAAATAGTTACTTATAATGTTTGGCTGTGTTCAACAGGATCCACTCTTTTGCAAGCTCTATTATTTGATAGAGGTCACTTTTAGTGCAACGAGCTGCTCTAAAAGAATGTTTTGACAGCACTATTTTGGATTTTTTTTTTTTTTTTGGTTCTCTGATTTTGTAATTTGAGACCAATAGATTAAGAGAGGCTTTTCTGAAGAAACGATGATACATATTGTAGGGATGCATTTAGCATCAATAGGTTTGTGGGTCAGTTGGTGGTGCTTCTCTTTGAAATGCTTTGAATTGTGTTTGGGAATTGCTGTACGGTGAAGATTTTGGGTTCCAATTTGTATAATTATCCTTTTCGGTGGTATTGATGCCATCCATTATTCCTATCTGGATTTGTGGATATCTTTGACTTTGGCCCTCACCTTTTGGTTTTTCAATGGTTTCTTTAAGAGGTTAATATGCTCTTTCTTATCATCGATGGATTTTATTGTTGCCACACAGTGCAGTCACCTAAGTAACAGATTTTATGACTTTGACTTATATATATATATATATATATATGCATCCCCTCTTGCAGCATGTTCTTTTTCCGGGAGTCATCAAATTTTTATCAAATATGTTTGATGTCTTAGGAAACCATTTCTTTATAAAGTGTCTTGAAATCTAAGAAAGCATTTTTGAAGTATTTATCATGTTAGTATGCTGCATATAAGAGGAAGATTGCAACTATTTGTATCATAATACTCTAAAGCTTCATGTTTTGTGGTTTATGCTTATGTTGTTCACTTGACTCTAAGGTCGGATAAAACCATTTATACACTCTCTGTTTTCTTTACTTGATGTAAAATTATCATTCTGACAGTTTTTATCCATTTATTTATATTTTTCTACTGGGATTTTATTGTGATTTCTTTTTAACTTGCAGTGAGAGCTACTGTCTTTGGTGCTCTTTACATCGTTCTCGGAAAACGTGTTTGGTTTTTCCCTAACATTCTTGCTGAGGAAGCAACATTGCGAGAATTATTCCGTTTCTGGCCCAAGAAAGATGAGGAGGAGCGACCCAAGTGGACGACAAGGCTTTTCTATGCAGTAGTAGCTGTTCTGGTCATATTACTGCTGAGGCACCATGCTCCTGATGAGGCTGCTAGAGCAAGGTTAGTTCTTCATATATGAAAATTTCTCTTAAAGGAACACTACTTTTCTGCCTTTCTTCTGTGAATGGACCTGAAGTGTCAATTTTAATCAAATTTGCAGGTATCAAAAGCGGGTATCAAACATAATTGATGATGTTCTCGAGTGGTCTCCTAGATTGGCCCTGTCTGGGATGATGGAGAAGCAGCCAACCGTGATAAACGCCACAGAGCAAAATGACAGTTTTTCAGATGCCGGCAAAACAAGTCCAGAGGAAGGGGTTCCACCCAGCAGCAAAGTTGAAGAAACCGACACAGAACAGTATGAGGCAGAAGTTATTGAAAATGTAGAAGATGCTGATCAACATAGACATGATGATCTCATATGATATATAGACTATATGCCTTTTTTTTTTCCTTCCCTTTTGGATTTTTGTTTTATGATTTTGAGTGTAAAACCTTGTATCAAACAGTTACAATAATGTAGTTGGTTTCAAATATGAGCCTTTTAATAGTGTTTATAGATACTGATTATACTTTTAATTTAGGGTGGTTTATATATCAATACGCTATGATGTTCTTGCTTTATGCTGGACGGACTAAAATTTCCTGTTATTACTTTTTTGATGTGTGAAACTAGAAGCCCTCCCATTTGCATTGGGAAACTCATTTTGCAGATTTATCCTAACAGAAGGAAATTCTAATACATTTGACAACTTTCGTTAGAGGAGGAGAGAACAGGTTTAACAGTTTCCGGACTGCATCAGGATTATGGATTTTTGTTCCGAACTTGTTAGTTGAGAGTGGAATCTCCAATTCTATGAATTCAGTGATTTAAATATACTCTGCTTAGGGAGATGAATTAAACCATTCTATTGACTGTGATGGCTGCTTTAAGACAGGATACGTATGTTTCCAGAGACCAATATGATTAAGATGGCTGCTTTGAGACAGGATACATATATTTCCAGAGACCAATATGATTAAGACAAAACTTAAGTACAATTCTTTAGGTTTAATTCCTTCAATTCATTTGATTAGATTCAACAATGTAGATTTGATCGATGATAAATCACATGGTTGAACTTTATTATCCTTGGAGAAGGTAACTCCTTATCTGATGTATTACTAATGCAACAGAGCATTATTGAATTCAATTAGAGAACCTAATACTGAATTGTGTACCAAGTTTAGCCCATATAATTAATATTTACCAAATTTGAGCTTTCACAACTTTCAGCTTTCATGCTATCAGTTCATCGGGTCTCTTATTACTGTAAATCTGACTTAAGGATTCACTACCATAACACAAATTATTACTAGAATGCCAAGAACCAAAGTTGTGGATCATTGAAGAATTTCACACAACAGACGTCAGACCCAGATCACCTTCCAATATGATTATATCACTTTTGTGACACAAGCAAAGCTTTTCCCAGACACATTGCATGCATGCATACGTGTGTATGCCAGAATGGTTAGCAATTTGGCCCATGAGGCTCTTGAACCACCTTCGAGCCAAATGAAAAATCAAGGTTCCAACTCTTCATGTTGAACGATAAACCACAAATCAAATCCTATAAGCAACATAAAAACACAGACAACACAAAGGTCAAGGCTACTATCAAACAAGTTGGTTTCTACATTAACCGAGAGTTAAAGGCAAACTTTGAGTTATCTAATCTTTATCTGTACAAAGAGCAAAAATGGGAAGAAGGATGGATTGAAGCATCCGGAGATTTCTCTTAGGAAAGCCATATTGGCCCATTAACAATCTCCTCCACTATTCATCCATGCCACATGCATAATATAAAAGCCAAGAATGATTTGCCGCCTGACATACAAATTGCCAAGAATTTTTGTCATCAGATAAAAATGGAATACATCCTATTCAAACTGGGTTGGGTCCAATCCACCATCTTGGCACCCAAATCCCCAGAGCACAGGTTTACTGGATGGCAAGACGCCTCTGTGAAGCCTGGTTAGAGGAGATACTTCCCCACTGCTGGCCTGGACGGTCTCCTTCCTCACCTCTTTCGCTAGCATGTAGATATGATGAGGCCTGCAAGCTGTTATGATTCTGGTAGTGAACACTACCATTTACATAATTGTGAGCTTCGGGTGCGTTGTGCCTCCCTTCTGGTTGCCCATGGGAGGAATTCCATGTTTCAGCAGAGTCAGTGAGCAAGGGTTCAGAACCAGATGAACTTGCAGACTGTGATGAAAGGGTTGGACCAGAACCTGTGCCCTTTTCTTTGGCTTCATAATTTGCATCTTCAGCAGCAGTTTTCTTTGCAAAACGTCCTCCAGTACCCCTTTCCCTTCTCATAGCATGCTGATGCCTAGATTCGTGGAGATATGGCTGGAGAAGATGGGAAATAAACAAGATAAAATAGAGATGAAGCTCAAATTGCGCACACACCTATACACTTAGTGCCTAACCATGGAAGCTCAAATTGCATATATACCAAATAAGTAATTCACAAGTCAATCACAACAGTACTTCTAAAAACCTTCACAACAATCATAGCAGTTTAAGCTGAAAAGATCTCAATAAAGGATTTATCACATCACACTGAAAATACCAATTTACATCATTAGACACAACCAAAATATGCCATCTTACATAAGAAAGGCAAAAGTTTAACATCTTCACTTCCCCATTATCCCTCACAGCAAAATCGGTGTCCCATGTGGAAAGTTAAAAGCTCCAATTATACGAGGATAATTTTGTGAGCACATTTGAAAAACTTGAGTTGCCAAAGAAAATGTTTCTCCTTGCAATGCATTTTCCCTTCTTAATAAAGATTAGTTATTGGAGGCAAAGTAATACCAAGTTATCAACGATGGAAGCAATAATAACCTCAACAAACCATATCAAGCTGCTTTTATTAAGACAAATTCAGCACCAAAATTGAAAAACTAAGATGAGGCAATTATTCATTGTACCTTTCTAACTTTTATCAACTTCTTTTCAAGCTCGGCTTTAGCACGTGCCTGTCTCCGCCTCAGAATACCTTGGTACTGTTTAGCATTCACATAAACAGGCTCTTGTGCCATCTCGAGGGGCAAAGGCATTCTGGCATGAGGCATTCCAAGAAAAGGAGGATAACCCTGACCGTTACAAAGATATGTTAGACCACTTCATATTTAAGCAAATTGGTCAAGAGAAAAGAAGCATATCATAGATAACAAGTCATGTTATCTGCAGCGTACAAATTAATGTTACTATCATTATCAAGCTTATCATTGTTGTTGTTGTTTTCGTTTGGTTGTAGCATAAGGGTAATGGCTAAACTGTCCTTGAATAACAGAAAGATTAAATCTACAAACATACTGAAACTTCAGAAAACAAAAAAAATTTAAGCAGATATATTTTCTTTGCTGCCAAGTCAAGTAAGATGACAGAATTACAAGTAAAAAAAGCAAAAAGCCATCCATGAAGGGCGTTCTTGAGCTTAATTCTTTTTTTGGCTTAACTTCATGCATTTTAAGTACTTCATAACTGAGTAACAAGACCATATTGCTTCATAACTGAGTAACAAGGTCAATATTCTTATCTCTGAGTAACACCTATAACAATATTCCATAAAAACATTCAACCATGCCGTATGGTTCCTTTCTGCATATAATAAAACATGGTTTATATTGATTATAATCCAAGATGTAATCAATCCCTCTAAAGTTCCACAAACCCATTAACTAAGAAAGATCCTACCCAGGCCCCAGTTCATGTCCCCCAAACAGCCAAAACACCATCTTACCACTTCAAAACAATATATGTAATTGAATAATTGACCCAGAGCTTAAAACTGAAAATTAGCCAACAGAAAACGTATAAGAAAACAAAAAACCAAGGAACATGCTCCTCAAATGTTGCCCAAATAGAATAGATATATATATGACAGGGTTTATCTCTAAACCAATTTGGAAGAATCTCCTCCAACCCACTACACGGCGATTTATAAGACTATTCATGTGTATTATTTGAACAAGTCACATGATTAATTAAAAAGGTCATGTGACAAAAACTACACACAACACACAGATGGTCTTTTCAACTGCCACATAGTGGGTTGGAGGAAGATTACCTCCAAACCAGTTTGTAGGTAATAATATTTGATTGGGTGTGTATTTTGGCAAATCCACTGTTGGATTACATTTTCTCCTTATACACTTTATGCTTGCAAAATTTTAAGAAGATCAGAAATCAATAACTATCTCCTATAAAATGTTTAAATTTCAAGTGTTTTGTATTTTAAAATCATACACAAAACATGATGGATCAACTAGCAAGTAGCCTTTGATTAATATGAAAATTAGTGTGCATGTTAAGAAGAACGACAATGTGTAATCCTAGTCTAGTAAAAAGTTATTGATTGGTGTAACATTAACAAACAGTTACACTGTGTGTAACTTGATATTGTCTCTCATATATCCTTAGTAAGAAAACTAAAGTACAAAATTTCAAATGTTGATACATTGGATGCAACCTGTCATAATTGGAATCAACTTCCTAAGAATATTGTAACCAGGTCGCACAACATATAAACCTCAGGAGCATTGTTTAATTATTTAGAGTAAGAAAAAGGTAAGACAATCAAGAAGACACTATTAGCCAATCATGAATGACAACAATAAATGGATCTTACATAAGGCTGATGCCCATAAGCTGCTATCATTCCCCCATAAAATTGATCCTGATATGGATTTGACGCGCATGCCTGCAAAAGAATTGCAACAAAGCTAGGAATCCCTTCTGCTCCAAAAGCATGTAAGTACGAGCTTCTAATTTTATACATTAAACAGAATCTTCAGTCCAACAGTCTTGATCAATTATCATGATTGGACTTTGATGGGGCAAGATTCCTTTTTCGTTTTGGGGGGAGGGGGGAGGATGGTTCTAAAAGAAAACACACTTACAATTGAGTGTCCAACAAGTTCAAGCTGGGGAGGTTGTGTGAGGCATTCATCACGCCTAGAAGGAGCATTGGATGCTACATGCTGCACATTCTGTTGTTCTTGTCCATTATTTCCAGCTGAAATTAGAAATAAAATCCTTTTTAGTACCTTGATAAAGAACATAAATTGCTAAATCTCATAAAAAGCAAGCTCACAGATCAATCAGAACCTCATGGTAAACAGTCTATTTGTAACACTCTTTTGTTAAAATTCTTAGCATAACCATTTTAAGCACCTGATCGTGAAGAAGCAGTATTCTGTGATTCTTTGGTGCCATCGTCATCTTCCCCATTCAGTCTACCATTTGAATATGATTGACCATCGTTTGACTCTGAACCACCATTTGGGCATTCAAATGAAGATGAATTGGATATGTTTCCCCTTGTCATAGCATGATACCAAGGTTCAGGATAGACACTTGTTGGTGGAATGGCATGTGAATCAGGTTCTAGTCGGTTTCCATTTTCAGACTTTGACTGCATACCTTCCTAATTCCTTATTCCTTCAAAAAAGTACAGGTCTCTGTATTCCTTCTATAACTGTAGAAAGAAAACAATCTGAAGTCAGCAAAAAACAGCTCAAGAGTTTTCACATAAACAAGCATAAAGCAGATATACTGGTAACAGGACCTCAATTACTCTAAAATCATGGCCACCCAACTAACTGAAGAAATTAATCCTAGATGAAAGTGACATAGATTGCACCCAAAATGTAACGGATAAATGAGATGAGCTGGGGGGAGCTCATTGAGCTTGCAAGCAGTCGCAAGCTCACCAAACTCCCCAGCCTTTCAGATTTTTTTTATTGGCACAAGGTGGAGGACCCACACGCTATTTATGCACAGTGCACTCACTAAACATCCAATTCAAACCTCACAAGACTAAATTGGGTAATCCTCAGTATCCTTCCTGGTTTCAACCTTTAAGAAGAAGACTAACTCCTGCAACTCTCAAGACTTGAAACCCAAGTTATATCTTCACACAACCATTGAGAAGAGGAGCTCCTCTTTCTCAAGGCTTCAATGCCAATCAGAAACTTGCACAATCATTGTGCAGGTGGAAAACATTTGACTCAATAAGAAAACCAAATCCTAACCTTTTACTAAGCTGAGACCTAATAAATCACAAGTAGATCAGCTTAGTTACAGTTGTAATTTGGATGGAAAGAGGAATGGATGTTGGATAATGTGTGAGAAAACTTAACCAAATTAAGGTTAAAGGTATGCAAGCTGATAACTTACCCAAATTGACAAAATAGCAAAAAGACTCATAATCAAAAGAATACATGGGAAACCATGATATATACTACACATAAAGCAAACACATCTAACATCATACCATCAAGGCCCATCATTCACCAGAATTATCAGTATCTAGTTGTATCAAGCTCAATTAAGTAGATTTTTTTTTTCTGGACACCAAACGAATAAATTAAAACAAAAAACTCATGATCTCAATTTCCAATCCATGAATTTAAAAAAACCAAGCCAAGCAGAACAAATAAACTTCACATACAAAGCTCATCTTGAAATCTATTTTCATGCTATCAAATTCAGATTCTTCAAGTCCAACCAAGTAATCCAGAAACCTGATGCATTGATCCCAGCTATTTCCCAAGTAATTATTATTATTATTTTCCTTACCTTCTTACACAATTTAATTAATTTAACCACTCAAGCAATTCAAAATGTTACTTACACATTAGTTTACCATATTCTCAACAACCAAACAGAACATAACCCAAAACTCCAAACTCCCAATGAAATCAATTTCCACACTATCAAAGTCCAGATTCGTCAACTCCCCATGACAAAAAACTCAAATTTCACCCCCAACTAAAACAAATTTATCAAATTCATCATTTCAAGTCCACAAATCACCCTTCTACACCTAGAATTCCACCAATTCAACACTCTTTCACAGCAACCAAACAGAACCCACAACACACCCCCCAACACCCCCCCCCCCAATTCCCACATGCAAACAATCCAATCACCTAATCCATTCCCAAATCCCCCAAAACCCAAACCAAATCCAACAAAACAACACAGAATTCCCACCAACACCCAATTTTTCAAAAAACCCAGAACAAAAAACCAAAAAAAAAAAAAAAAAAATCAAACAAACAGACATACCCATAATCTAAAAACACAACCCCACATCAAAAAAATTCACAAAGTCACAATCTTTAACCAATTTAAGTGAAGAGAATCTGAGAACTTACTTTACTCTGTGCAAAAACCAACAGAGAGAGAGACAGAAGCAAAGCAAAAAAAAAAAAAAAAAAAAAAAACCCTAAATTTTTGGTCCTCCTTTGAGAATCTGAGAGAATCCAAAAGGGTCAATCTAATTTCTATGCACTTCTTTTTCTCTCTCTCTCTCTCTCACACACACACACACTGTGTGAGAAAAAATTAGAACAGTGCTATACTAGATTAAGGAGCTTCTTTTATCGTTTTTTAGAAAGAGAAAGAGAAACAAAGAGAGAGAGACAGAGTTAAGGTATTTGTTTGCGTCACAACCCTGCGTCACCAAAATTGTGGGACCTACTTCGCTTAAACCTGTTTATACGTTCGACACGTGGAGGTTAGGTGACCGGGATCTCGGCTTGTCCGGTTGTTAGGGTTTTTTTTTTTTTTTCCTGTTTGTGATTGGGAATTCGGGAGGTGTGTGTTGGAAATTAGGGGGAAACGGTGATAGCAGGTTTCCGGTTGAAAAGTTAGGAATTGAGAAACGTTCGCCTCGGTGAAGTTATCAAAAATATATATATATAAATATTTTAAAAATTAAAAAAAGTGTGCCCCACGTGACACGCACTTGACTAGCAAAGTCCGGGAAACGCGTGTCGATACTGTGGGGCCCACACTAGTACAGAAATGACAGCAGCGTAGGACACGTGTCTTTTTGTTTATAATATATATATTTTTTTTTGTTTAATGAAGTGAGAATGTTTGTGCTTACATGCCGGTGAGGAATGGGTGACGGATGCTGATTTATATTAGTGGTCATTATCTTATTCTATATAGTATTATTAGTGATTATTTGTTTTAGTTTTTCTGCCAATATTCTTGGTGGTCATTATGACTTATTAGGAGAAATGTCAATTCCAAAAGTAATGTCACAAGTCATAAGAAGCATGTAATTGTTTTGTGTAGTAATGCATCTTTTATGTATGTATATATGTATGTTACTAAGATTTGTGATTAGTTACAAAGTAGATGTATCTCATTTTGCGAGTGAAAGTTATTCTAAAATCTGAATGGATGCTATCTCAACTTGTGGGGGATCATGTTCCATGGAGGTTAAGTAATTTTCTTGAGATTGTTCAAGCTATATGTGTAGATTATGGTTTAGTGTATTTTAGATGGGTATCTAGGGAGACTAATAAGGCAGCTCATGAATTAGTTATACGGTCTAAAAGTCATGGATATTTGTTAGTTTTGGTATGGGGTCACTGTCCTCCTAGAGTTGTTAGCGTAGTTGAGAAGGAGGCTATACTTGATCATGCTTTGTAATCTTTTTTTTTTTTCTTCTTTCCTTTGATATAAGTTTTCACTTTATCAAAAAACAAAAAAAAAAAGTTGTCCTTAGACGAATATTTGTCACTTTATAGCGCTCGGTTTGTTTTCAGCGATAATGTATTCTAGAAAATGAGTAATTTTTCAAAAAATATTGTTTATAAAACTATCTTATTTTTCTATGTTTGGTAGTAACCTTAAATGAGTTAAAACACAATCTCCTAACTTCCCTTATTTAGCTTCCTATGAGATAGAGTTGTTTTCCAAAAAAAAAAAAGAGTAGAAAACGATCTCTAAAAATAAGCCATACTTTTTATATTTCTTTGACTCATTTTAAGTGATAATATACTCTTATCTTAAAAAAAAGAAAAATAAAAAAGGAAGTGATAAATACAGTATATACTCCATAGCTTTTATCACAAGTTTGTTCTAACTTCTAATCTTTCACTCTAAAATCAAAAAATTCTTTTTTCTCAACCAAAAAAAAAAAATCAAAAAAGTCTTTGTGATAATAGTCGTTATTATATATATATATATATATATTTGAAAATCAGTACTTGTTATATCTAATTAGCTTAATTGATCATGTGGGGTTTATAAAAATATAAATGTAGGATATAATTATGATTATTAAAGATAGAAAATATGATGTGATGGTATCGTATGAAATCTAATGGGGTTACATCTCTCTCTCTCTCTCTCTTCCCTTCTTTGGGGTATCTTGGTGATATCTTGTTGTAATTTAAACTATTCCATATATTAAAGTTTTCGTATATGAAATGTGGGCGGATTTCTTGTCTCAGTCCCCAATTAGCAGGTATTGTCCTCTTTGGCTNTACAATATTCCATAAAAACATTCAACCATGCCGTATGGTTCCTTTCTGCATATAATAAAACATGGTTTATATTGATTATAATCCAAGATGTAATCAATCCCTCTAAAGTTCCACAAACCCATTAACTAAGAAAGATCCTACCCAGGCCCCAGTTCATGTCCCCCAAACAGCCAAAACACCATCTTACCACTTCAAAACAATATATGTAATTGAATAATTGACCCAGAGCTTAAAACTGAAAATTAGCCAACAGAAAACGTATAAGAAAACAAAAAACCAAGGAACATGCTCCTCAAATGTTGCCCAAATAGAATAGATATATATATGACAGGGTTTATCTCTAAACCAATTTGGAAGAATCTCCTCCAACCCACTACACGGCGATTTATAAGACTATTCATGTGTATTATTTGAACAAGTCACATGATTAATTAAAAAGGTCATGTGACAAAAACTACACACAACACACAGATGGTCTTTTCAACTGCCACATAGTGGGTTGGAGGAAGATTACCTCCAAACCAGTTTGTAGGTAATAATATTTGATTGGGTGTGTATTTTGGCAAATCCACTGTTGGATTACATTTTCTCCTTATACACTTTATGCTTGCAAAATTTTAAGAAGATCAGAAACCAATAACTATCTCCTATAAAATGTTTAAATTTCAAGTGTTTTGTATTTTAAAATCATACACAAAACATGATGGATCAACTAGCAAGTAGCCTTTGATTAATATGAAAATTAGTGTGCATGTTAAGAAGAACGACAATGTGTAATCCTAGTCTAGTAAAAAGTTATTGATTGGTGTAACATTAACAAACAGTTACACTGTGTGTAACTTGATATTGTCTCTCATATATCCTTAGTAAGAAAACTAAAGTACAAAATTTCAAATGTTGATACATTGGATGCAACCTGTCATAATTGGAATCAACTTCCTAAGAATATTGTAACCAGGTCGCACAACATATAAACCTCAGGAGCATTGTTTAATTATTTAGAGTAAGAAAAAGGTAAGACAATCAAGAAGACACTATTAGCCAATCATGAATGACAACAATAAATGGATCTTACATAAGGCTGATGCCCATAAGCTGCTATCATTCCCCCATAAAATTGATCCTGATATGGATTTGACGCGCATGCCTGCAAAAGAATTGCAACAAAGCTAGGAATCCCTTCTGCTCCAAAAGCATGTAAGTACGAGCTTCTAATTTTATACATTAAACAGAATCTTCAGTCCAACAGTCTTGATCAATTATCATGATTGGACTTTGATGGGGCAAGATTCCTTTTTCGTTTTGGGGGGAGGGGGAGGATGGTTCTAAAAGAAAACACACTTACAATTGAGTGTCCAACAAGTTCAAGCTGGGGAGGTTGTGTGAGGCATTCATCACGCCTAGAAGGAGCATTGGATGCTACATGCTGCACATTCTGTTGTTCTTGTCCATTATTTCCAGCTGAAATTAGAAATAAAATCCTTTTTAGTACCTTGATAAAGAACATAAATTGCTAAATCTCATAAAAAGCAAGCTCACAGATCAATCAGAACCTCATGGTAAACAGTCTATTTGTAACACTCTTTTGTTAAAATTCTTAGCATAACCATTTTAAGCACCTGATCGTGAAGAAGCAGTATTCTGTGATTCTTTGGTGCCATCGTCATCTTCCCCATTCAGTCTACCATTTGAATATGATTGACCATCGTTTGACTCTGAACCACCATTTGGGCATTCAAATGAAGATGAATTGGATATGTTTCCCCTTGTCATAGCATGATACCAAGGTTCAGGATAGACACTTGTTGGTGGAATGGCATGTGAATCAGGTTCTAGTCGATTTCCATTTTCAGACTTTGACTGCATACCTTCCTAATTCCTTATTCCTTCAAAAAAGTACAGGTCTCTGTATTCCTTCTATAACTGTAGAAAGAAAACAATCTGAAGTCAGCAAAAAACAGCTCAAGAGTTTTCACATAAACAAGCATAAAGCAGATATACTGGTAACAGGACCTCAATTACTCTAAAATCATGGCCACCCAACTAACTGAAGAAATTAATCCTAGATGAAAGTGACATAGATTGCACCCAAAATGTAACGGATAAATGAGACGAGCTGGGGGGAGCTCATTGAGCTTGCAAGCAGTCGCAAGCTCACCAAACTCCCCAGCCTTTCAGATTTTTTTTATTGGCACAAGGTGGAGGACCCACACGCTATTTATGCACAGTGCACTCACTAAACATCCAATTCAAACCTCACAAGACTAAATTGGGTAATCCTCAGTATCCTTCCTGGTTTCAACCTTTAAGAAGAAGACTAACTCCTGCAACTCTCAAGACTTGAAACCCAAGTTATATCTTCACACAACCATTGAGAAGAGGAGCTCCTCTTTCTCAAGGCTTCAATGCCAATCAGAAACTTGCACAATCATTGTGCAGGTGGAAAACATTTGACTCAATAAGAAAACCAAATCCTAACCTTTTACTAAGCTGAGACCTAATAAATCACAAGTAGATCAGCTTAGTTACAGTTGTAATTTGGATGGAAAGAGGAATGGATGTTGGATAATGTGTGAGAAAACTTAACCAAATTAAGGTTAAAGGTATGCAAGCTGATAACTTACCCAAATTGACAAAATAGCAAAAAGACTCATAATCAAAAGAATACATGGGAAACCATGATATATACTACACATAAAGCAAACACATCTAACATCATACCATCAAGGCCCATCATTCACCAGAATTATCAGTATCTAGTTGTATCAAGCTCAATTAAGTAGATTTTTTTTTTCTGGACACCAAACGAATAAATTAAAACAAAAAACTCATGATCTCAATTTCCAATCCATGAATTTAAAAAAACCAAGCCAAGCAGAACAAATAAACTTCACATACAAAGCTCATCTTGAAATCTATTTTCATGCTATCAAATTCAGATTCTTCAAGTCCAACCAAGTAATCCAGAAACCTGATGCATTGATCCCAGCTATTTCCCAAGTAATTATTATTATTATTTTCCTTACCTTCTTACACAATTTAATTAATTTAACCACTCAAGCAATTCAAAATGTTACTTACACATTAGTTTACCATATTCTCAACAACCAAACAGAACATAACCCAAAACTCCAAACTCCCAATGAAATCAATTTCCACACTATCAAAGTCCAGATTCGTCAACTCCCCATGACAAAAAACTCAAATTTCACCCCCAACTAAAACAAATTTATCAAATTCATCATTTCAAGTCCACAAATCACCCTTCTACACCTAGAATTCCACCAATTCAACACTCTTTCACAGCAACCAAACAGAACCCACAACACACCCCCCAACACCCCCCCCCCAATTCCCACATGCAAACAATCCAATCACCTAATCCATTCCCAAATCCCCCAAAACCCAAACCAAATCCAACAAAACAACACAGAATTCCCACCAACACCCAATTTTTCAAAAAAACCAGAACAAAAAACCAAAAAAAAAAAAAAAAAAATCAAACAAACAGACATACCCATAATCTAAAAACACAACCCCACATCAAAAAAATTCACAAAGTCACAATCTTTAACCAATTTAAGTGAAGAGAATCTGAGAACTTACTTTACTCTGTGCAAAAACCAACAGAGAGAGAGACAGAAGCAAAGCAAAAAAAAAAAAAAAAAAAAAAAACCCTAAATTTTTGGTCCTCCTTTGAGAATCTGAGAGAATCCAAAAGGGTCAATCTAATTTCTATGCACTTCTTTTTCTCTCTCTCTCTCTCTCACACACACACACACTGTGTGAGAAAAAATTAGAACAGTGCTATACTAGATTAAGGAGCTTCTTTTATCGTTTTTTAGAAAGAGAAAGAGAAACAAAGAGAGAGAGACAGAGTTAAGGTATTTGTTTGCGTCACAACCCTGCGTCACCAAAATTGTGGGACCTACTTCGCTTAAACCTGTTTATACGTTCGACACGTGGAGGTTAGGTGACCGGGATCTCGGCTTGTCCGGTTGTTAGGGTTTTTTTTTTTTTTCCTGTTTGTGATTGGGAATTCGGGAGGTGTGTGTTGGAAATTAGGGGGAAACGGTGATAGCAGGTTTCCGGTTGAAAAGTTAGGAATTGAGAAACGTTCGCCTCGGTGAAGTTATCAAAAATATATATATATAAATATTTTAAAAATTAAAAAAAGTGTGCCCCACGTGACACGCACTTGACTAGCAAAGTCCGGGAAACGCGTGTCGATACTGTGGGGCCCACACTAGTACAGAAATGACAGCAGCGTAGGACACGTGTCTTTTTGTTTATAATATATATATATTTTTTTTGTTTAATGAAGTGAGAATGTTTGTGCTTACATGCCGGTGAGGAATGGGTGATGGATGCTGATTTATATTAGTGGTCATTATCTTACTCTATATAGTATTATTAGTGATTATTTGTTTTAGTTTTTCTGCCAATATTCTTGGTGGTCATTATGACTTATTAGGAGAAATGTCAATTCCAAAAGTAATGTCACAAGTCATAAGAAGCATGTAATTGTTTTGTGTAGTAATGCATCTTTTATGTATGTATATATGTATGTTACTAAGATTTGTGATTAGTTACAAAGTAGATGTATCTCATTTTGCGAGTGAAAGTTATTCTAAAATCTGAATGGATGCTATCTCAACTTGTGGGGGATCATGTTCCATGGAGGTTAAGTAATTTTCTTGAGATTGTTCAAGCTATATGTGTAGATTATGGTTTAGTGTATTTTAGATGGGTATCTAGGGAGACTAATAAGGCAGCTCATGAATTAGTTATACGGTCTAAAAGTCATGGATATTTGTTAGTTTTGGTATGGGGTCACTGTCCTCCTAGAGTTGTTAGCGTAGTTGAGAAGGAGGCTATACTTGATCATGCTTTGTAATCTTTTTTTTTTTCTTCTTTCCTTTGATATAAGTTTTCACTTTATCAAAAAACAAAAAAAAAAAGTTGTCCTTAGACGAATATTTGTCACTTTATAGCGCTCGGTTTGTTTTCAGCGATAATGTATTCTAGAAAATGAGTAATTTTTCAAAAATATTGTTTATAAAACTATCTTATTTTTCTATGTTTGGTAGTAACCTTAAATGAGTTAAAACACAATCTCCTAACTTCCCTTATTTAGCTTCCTATGAGATAGAGTTGTTTTCCAAAAAAAAAAAGAGTAGAAAACGATCTCTAAAAATAAGCCATACTTTTTATATTTCTTTGACTCATTTTAAGTGATAATATACTCTTATCTTAAAAAAAAGAAAAATAAAAAAGGAAGTGATAAATACAGTATATACTCCATAGCTTTTATCACAAGTTTGTTCTAACTTCTAATCTTTCACTCTAAAATCAAAAAATTCTTTTTTCTCAACCAAAAAAAAAAAATCAAAAAAGTCTTTGTGATAATAGTCGTTATATATATAATATATATATATATTTGAAAATCAGTACTTGTTATATCTAATTAGCTTAATTGATCATGTGGGGTTTATAAAAATATAAATGTAGGATATAATTATGATTATTAAAGATAGAAAATATGATGTGATGGTATCGTATGAAATCTAATGGGGTTACATCTCTCTCTCTCTCTCTCTCTCTCTCTCTCTCTCTCTCTCTCTCTCTCTTCTCTTCCCTTCTTTGGGGTATCTTGGTGATATCTTGTTGTAATTTAAACTATTCCATATATTAAAGTTTTCGTATATGAAATGTGGGCGGATTTCTTGTCTCAGTCCCCAATTAGCAGGTATTGTCCTCTTTGGCTCCTGGCCTTAAGGTTTTGCGTGTAGTAGTGGTACATGTGTCTTGGGCTCAAGCTTATAAGGCACATCTGGGAGGCGTCTCTCTCCAACGTGAGATTGAGCAAAACCTTGAGGCCAAGAGCCAAAGAGGACAATACCTGCTAATTGGAGGCTAAGACAAAACCTTCTCACATGAAAAATAATAAATAAACAATGGGTGATGCATAATGATTTTTATATGCTCCCGTGTTTTATAGAATTTTATTTAGTTTAGACCCATAAATAATATGATTATTTATATGTAAGGAAAATTATTAGGTACTCCCAGAGTACCATAAATGTATAGCCCCCCTTTCACATGAATGGTGGGTTCCACCATGAATTTAATTAGTGGGACTCATCATTTATGTGAGAGGAGGGAGTACGTATTTTTGATACCCTGAGAGTACACAATAACTTCTCTATATGTAATATAAAAACTGATTTGGTTCTGTACTTCCATCAATTTTCATGAGGTTCCCTGATTTGTTTCTTTGTTATTAAAATAAGTCTACACATCACTCCTATTACCAAGGGTGGAACTAGGAATTTTTGTTTAGGGGTTAAGTTGCAACATTAATATATCTATCTAGACCAAGGTTTTCAGATTCGGACCATTCATTGAACCGTAAAAGGGAGAGGTTCAAGGTTTTTGAGGTAAACCGGAGTCAAACCGTGATGACGTCATAACTAATTAAAACCTAAATATAGATATTAAATTTATAAAACTAGCAAAATTGACTAATATATCTATATATGTGAGGGAAATTTAATGATTTTCGAGCATATATTTAATAATTAAATATGAAATTTAATAAAATAAAATAATAACTATGAAAACATTAAAATTTATAATTAATTTTTGAAGTAAAGTTGAATATCTTTGAAGGATTTTAATTATAATTTTTTTATTCCTTATAAGAGATGGAGAATTTAATTAAGTAGAATAAAAGTGTGTTAAGTTGTTTTTATAAAAAAATAAAATAAAATAAAAATTGCTAAAGGGTTGGACCGCACGGTTCTTGCCACTGGTTCGTGTGGTCCAACCCCAGTTTTAGGGGTTCACGAATTGACACATATGCCCGGTTCTTTATACTTAAAAAATTGGTTTTCATCCCAGTTCCGGTTTTTACGGTCCAACCTCCCGGTCCGGTCCGGTTTTGAGAACTATGATCTAGACAACCCCCCCAACACACACACACACACACACACACACACACGCACGCACGCACGCACACACACACATGTTTTTTTTATTATATATACACACATTTTTTATTTGATAAGTTATATATACACACACACATACACACACAAAAGTTTAGTATTTTCAATAAAAATTATGTTTTATGGCGATCTTTCATAAAAAAAATTCAAATTTTCCATTTTCATTGTGAAATTCTTAAAAATTTTCATCTTAAATACAAATTATCAAATTTTATACTAAAGTAAGTAAAAAATATTTCAATTCAACTAATGAAATTCTCAAAAACATAAATGATCCAAAACTTGAAAGAATATGTTAAGTTCCAAATATATTTGAAACTATCTTGCTCTAATTCATTATGTGGCAACTAAAGACACATTTCATGTATAGTTTTAGTGACAATATTTTTTTAATGAGTCAATGACTTATTGATAGTCACATAACGGGTTGAAAATGATAGATTCAAACATGTTTGATGTCAAACTTTATCAAATATTTGAAGGATATAAGAGCACATTTTACAATAAAAAATAGAATTGCGAAAAATAAAGTTATATCTCTATAACTATTAAACCAATTATTTTTTTAAGAACATCATTGGATTAATTCATATATATGGGGGGAACTCTTATTTTTGTAGAATAAATTTTGAAAACATTAAAATAATTATATATATATATATATAAATTCAAAATTTTGGGGGACCATGGCCCACCCTTGTACATACCTCCGCCCCTAACTATCACAATTTATTGAACAACTAATAACTAGCTAGGTTATGTTCATACTTGATAGAATATTGGAGTGGGCTTCACGAAGTACCAATCACCTTTCATTTTTACATAAACTATTCTTGTATTATATGTTTTATGTTTATATAAGTTATTGTTCAAATTTCTCTCCCAAAAAAAAAAATATATATATATATATATATACATTCTTCAAATATTAGAAGAATATGTTGCTAAAGTCTTTACTGCCTAAAAGAATTACATACTTTGCATTGACATCATTATCGATTTTGAATGATATGTTTTGTGTTTACATAAGTTATTGTTCAAATTTTTCAAAAAAAAAAAATGTATATTCTTCAAATGTTAGAAGAATTTATTGCTAAAATTATGACTGCCTAAGATAATTACATACATTGCATTGGCATCATTGTCGATCTTGATCAAGATCTTGTATGATATGTTTTGTGTTTATATAAGTTTTTGTTCAAATTTCTCCTTAAAAAAAGAGAGACTTCAAATGCTAGAAGAATATATTGCTAAAGCCTTGACTGTCTAAAAGAATTACATACATTGCATTGGCATCATTATCGATAGGCTATAACTATTAGGTAAAAAAAAGCCTTGAATTTTCCACTAAAACAGCTAAAGATGCACCATTTTTTTTAGATAGATATGATACAGTTTTAAACATATGGCGTTCATTTCATGATAATTACTCTTTATTATTAGATCAAGATACCTCTTTCTTTTTCTTTTTTCTTTTTTTTTTTTGCGTAAACGGGTTTGAACCCCAAATCTCAAGCATTTTTTGCTCATTATTTTGTTTTTACAAATATTTGTTTTATGGCCTCATTTGGAACTCAAGATTTTAATATGAAGAACTTGAGTTTTTGAAACAAGTTCCAATGGAACTTAAAAAAAAAAATATCAATGCAGATTTTTTTTTTTTCCATGGAGCTTCCAAGTGAGGCTAAATAACTAATATTTTTCGATTAAGTTTTTTGTTTACACTAACACGCCACAACCAAAACTGTATACGAATATGTTTGTAAAAACAAAATGATGGGAAAAAAAATGCTTAAATCTCTTATCCAACGAGAATAAACTTTATTAGTTGAGTTAACTGAAACCCCATAAAAATGTAGCAATTTAATTGCACAAGTTTCAAATTTTAACACAGAATATAACCTTGTGGGTTCTAGTTAACTCAATTGGTAAAGTCTCTAATGGTTAAATAAAAGATTTGAGGTCAATCCCCCTGCTTACACCAAAAACCGATTAGTATCTTGGTTTGATGAAAAAGAACTATCATTAGTAGGGGTGGCAATTCGTGTTCGCGTTTCGGGTTCGTGTTATGTCAAGTCATGAGTATTTAATTACATAGGTCAACACTAACCCGACATGTTTATTAAACGGATCAAGATTCCTCAACCCTAACACGACCCATTTATTAAACGAGTCAGTCGTGTTAACCTGTTTATCAGATTTATTAAAATGAAAAGAAAAAAAAATTATGAAAAAACAAACAAATAAATTTTTTTAATATAAAATTCAGAATTAACGAGTAATTGTATCACAAATAATCATTAAAAATTAAAACATATCCCAATATCACAAATATTCAATCACAGTATGTCAAAGAAAATAAATCACAACAACTAATATATTTATATACCTAGAGTTTGAAGGGTATATTGGTAAAATGTCATTTAATTAAACATGTCAAACAAGTTCTATGTGTTCAACTTTAACCCAACTCATTTATTAAATGAGTCAGTTGTGTCAATTCGAATATGACATAAATCCGTTAAGCCTCAACCCATAACCTATTAATTTCGTGTCGTGTAGTGTTGGGTTCGCGGGTCATGTCAAATTTTGCCACCTCTAATCATTAGGAGCCGACGCTATAAATTGAAACTCTATTAAAAAAAATAAAAATAAAATAAAAACCTATCTTTAGATAAATCTCATTTTGTGGATAATAAATATGTGTAAAAGTCAAAAGAGGTAAGTAATTATACTTATACTCACTCAAACCATTTAATTAATAAAGTCTTTTTTTATTAATCGAGTCAATTAGTTGTTAAATAGGAATCCTAGAACACTAAAAACGGGACAGCTCAATTTTCAGCATAAAGCCATAAAGATGTGTAGGGCCTGTAGGCCCAACTGAGATTTGCTTGTACGTTTTAATAAAAATATGCTATCGCCATAGTAGCAACTAATTGATGACAAGAAAACTATGTGGCAATTTAGTAAAGCAAAGGAAAAAAGTAATTTTATAATTAAAAAAAAAAAAAAAACAATTTGATTCTTATCGGATTTTTACATAAACTATTCTTGTATTATATGTTTTATGTTTATATAAGTTATTGTTCAAATTTCTCTCCCAAAAAAAAAAATATATATATATATATATATACATTCTTCAAATATTAGAAGAATATGTTGCTAAAGTCTTTACTGCCTAAAAGAATTACATACTTTGCATTGACATCATTATCGATTTTGAATGATATGTTTTGTGTTTACATAAGTTATTGTTCAAATTTTTCAAAAAAAAAAAATGTATATTCTTCAAATGTTAGAAGAATTTATTGCTAAAATTATGACTGCCTAAGATAATTACATACATTGCATTGGCATCATTGTCGATCTTGATCAAGATCTTGTATGATATGTTTTGTGTTTATATAAGTTTTTGTTCAAATTTCTCCTTAAAAAAAGAGAGACTTCAAATGCTAGAAGAATATATTGCTAAAGCCTTGACTGTCTAAAAGAATTACATACATTGCATTGGCATCATTATCGATAGGCTATAACTATTAGGTAAAAAAAAAGCCTTGAATTTTCCACTAAAACAGCTAAAGATGCACCATTTTTTTTAGATAGATATGATACAGTTTTAAACATATGGCGTTCATTTCATGATAATTACTCTTTATTATTAGATCAAGATACCTCTTTCTTTTTCTTTTTTCTTTTTTTTTTTTGCGTAAACGGGTTTGAACCCCAAATCTCAAGCATTTTTTGCTCATTATTTTGTTTTTACAAATATTTGTTTTATGGCCTCATTTGGAACTCAAGATTTTAATATGAAGAACTTGAGTTTTTGAAACAAGTTCCAATGGGAACTTAAAAAAAAAAAATATCAATGCAGATTTTTTTTTTTTCCATGGAGCTTCCAAGTGAGGCTAAATAACTAATATTTTTCGATTAAGTTTTTTGTTTACACTAACACGCCACAACCAAAACTGTATACGAATATGTTTGTAAAAACAAAATGATGGGAAAAAAAATGCTTAAATCTCTTATCCAACGAGAATAAACTTTATTAGTTGAATTAACTGAAACCCCATAAAAATGTAGCAATTTAATTGCACAAGTTTCAAATTTTAACACAGAATATAACCTTGTGGGTTCTAGTTAACTCAATTGGTAAAGTCTCTAATGGTTAAATAAAAGATTTGAGGTCAATCCCCCTGCTTACACCAAAAACCGATTAGTGTCTTGGTTTGATGAAAAAGAACTATCATTAGTAGGGGTGGCAATTCGTGTTCGCGTGTCGGGTTCGTGTTATGTCAAGTCATGAGTATTTAATTACATAGGTCAACATTAACCCGACATGTTTATTAAACGGGTCAAGATTCCTCAACCCTAACACGACCCATTTATTAAACGGGTCAGTCGTGTTAACCTGTTTATCATATTTTATTAAAATGAAAAGAAAAAAAATTATGAAAAAACAAATAAATAAATTTTTTTAATATAAAATTCAGAATTAACGAGTAATTGTATCACAAATAATCATTAAAAATTAAAACATATCCCAATATCACAAATAATCAATCACAGTATGTCAAAGAAAATAAATCACAACAACTAATATATTTATATACCTAGAGTTTGAAGGGTATATTGGTAAAATGTCATTTAATTAAACAGGTCAAACGAGTTCTATGTGTTCAACTTTAACCCAACTCATTTATTAAATTAGTCAGCTGTGTCAATTCAAATATGACATAAACCCGTTAAGCCTCAACCCATAACCTACTAATTTCGTGTCGTGTAGTGTTGGGTTCGCGGGTCATGTCAAATTTTGCCACCTCTAATCATTAGGAGCCGACGCCATAAATTGAAACTCTATTAAAAAAAATAAAAATAAAATAAAAACCTATCTTTAGATAAATCTCATTTTGTGGATAATAAATATGTGTAAAAGTCAAAAGATGTAAGTAATTATACTTATACTCACTCAAACCATTTAATTAATAAAGTCTTTTTTTATTAATCGAGCCAATTAGTTGTTAAATAGGAATCTCAGAACACTAAAAACGGGACAGCTCAATTTTCAGCATAAGACATAAAGATGTGTAGGGCCTGTAGGCCCAACTGAGATTTGCTTGTACGTTTTAATAAAAATATGCTATCGCCATAGTAGCAACTAATTGATGACAAGAAAACTATGTGGCAATTTAGTAAAGCAAAGGAAAAAAGTAATTTTATAATTAAAAAAAAAAAAAAAAAAACAATTTGATTCTTATCGGAGAAAACCATATATGGTTGTTTCTTAACCAAAGAACCAACAAAAGAAAAAAAAAATGTCGATTCCGTTAGTTTCATCAGAATTTTTTTTTTTTTGGGTAACAAGAGCTTCAACTTAAATTAAAAATTAGAGTTGAGGCAGAGCCTCTCAAAATACATGCCAATAGAGTCATAATGCGAAAGCATAGACATGTCCACTGGGGATCATCATAAATCCTAAGTTCTTGTTCTTAAGCAGCTCCCTTCTTTACCAAAAGGTTTGCACACTGGTTTGCCTTCCTAAATAGTGTCTGATCTTAATTCTAGGCATCTTCTCCATAAGGTACCTACAGTCCAAATGAGCACAAAGTGAGCAGTGTTAAAACTAGTACTTCCCACCACCCAATCAGCCACAACTTTAGCATCAATCTCAATCTCCACCCCTGAATCCCCATTGAGTAACAGATCTGCAGTCTATCTCTTAAGGCCATAACTCCCGTCCACACTCGAGATATACCAATAGCTCGGGAAAAACCTTTAACCCAACCACCCTCATGGTTTCGGATTAGTCTCCTCCCCTCGCCTTTCCTGGGTTCCCAACAGAAGAACAATCCGTATTCAACTTATAACAATTCAACTCAGGTTTATTCCATCTCACACTAATTGGTCCCTTTGTTGCACATTGCCCAGTCCGCCCAGCTCAAAAGAAAAATTTTGTGGCTAGATTATGGGTCTCTCTGGCCAATCTAGAGTTTGGTTCATCATGCTTAAAATTATTTTGTTTCTATGGGTTCATAAGCTCTATATACCAAAAGCAAACTGGACTTCCCATGGAATTTGCCCAACTACCGGTCCTTAGAGTCCTTTAGATTACACTTCAACTAGCCACATAACCCGCAGCTAAAGAAATCCTCTTCATAAAGGGTGTTGTTCAAGTTGGCCCAAATTTTTTTGCAAAAGGGCAATCTCTCAAGACATGGAGTATTGATTCACTACCTAGTCCACAGTATTCACATACCCTGTAAGGTTGAAATTTATCAACCATCTTGTTGGCTTTATTCCGTGTCAATTTACTTGTAATTTAGCACTTAGTAACTCTGTATTTAGGTGGGATTATTGTAAGGGTAGTGTGTGAGAAGATGTGAAGAAAAGCTCAAGTATGTGCAAAGAAGCAGAGCTTCACAGCTGAGACTCGTGGGTGGCTCACAGCTACAAGCCACCAAATGCAAGCGCGTGAGATGCACACAGGGAAGCTGAAGGGTCGCGCCAGCTATCACACTACAGGACAAAAGTCCCAGGCTGGCCAGGCTGTTACGTCGTATTCCTTTCTCACCCTACTATATATAGACCCTTATACCCACGATTTTAAGAGAGTTTCTAGAGAGAATTTTGTGAGAGAAACCTTAGAGAAAAATAAGATTGCCTCATCCCCAATCTTTACCTTAGAGACTCTACAAATTCCTCTACTCTCTTCCTCTCCATTGTCACATCCTTGAGAGGCCGTTGACCAAATCCTTATCTCACCACACTCACGTCTGTGAGAAGGTTCATTTGCTGCTAAGGGAAGCAGTTTGGAAGGAACTAATATACATTGGTTGATGCTATGGTCTAGTAGTGGAATCCGGGAAGCAAAAGAAGAAATAGGTTTGGCGTAACCTCGTTGGAGCAAGAAGCTTGAAGGGCTTAGGTACTTTGGTAGATTAGGCTTGGAGGGTCTTCTACTGTTCATGTATCTCAACTACATTCTTTAGTGGATTATTTGACCGCTTGGAGGGCGGCGGAGAGGTTTTACGTCAAGGACTTCTGTTTCCTCTTCGATAACACATCGTGTGTTGTCCATGTGTTTGCATTTTCCTTCCTTTTATCTTTGCCTTATATTTACTGCTATGGATGTGTTTATATTTGGTATAGATTAGTTATCAATTCTGTGTTTAGCTTATATTGATGTTCCGCACATTAATTGTTTGATTATAAGCTTGAATTGATATTTTATATTTTAGGGTCTAAACATTCAAGGGTGTTTTAGACACATTTTGAACTTTCATACCCCATTTTCAGTAATGCCCCTTGCAACCAGCAACTCTCTAACTGGGAGGCTGTGGAGATAACATTTCCAAATGAAGCATTGGATTTTTGGTAAGGTATCCACCTTCCATATCCATTTTCCTTCAAAAAGGCTAGCTTCTCCCCTTTCCCCTTTAGCAATTCTGTAAGCACTCTTGCCAATTAAAGTTTCCTAAGGGTGAATAAGGCTAGCCGATGCAATCAAGAGTGGATGGAGACATTGGAATTGGTATAGCTCCAATTGTCCTCCCCACGACACTTGGTAAATCAAAGGAAATTCGTTGCAAATTCCACATTCCATCTAGGATCATATCTTTCATCAAAAAAATTTCTTATATATCAAATACCGATTACATATATGTAAATTACTCATTGTGTGAATCAAGTCAATAGAATTCCCAAAATGGTTTTATTTTCCTAGACACTTATTTGTTATCAAAGTTAATTGTCAAAAGACTCAAAAATCAAAATAATATAAGGAACTATCAAAATTAATTGTAAATCAACTCTAAGGAAATTGCTCAATTTCTAAAATGAAAGTGGTTACAATAGTAATTTTGAATCATTTTTTTAATTCTCTCTCTCTCTCTCTCATATTAAAGCATGCATGAAGTAAGTACAAAATAGTATGGGGTAAGTTACAATAAATTTAAGAGGATCAAAACATAACAAAAAGTCTCCCACTAATAATCCATGCTTTAGCTAACATATCAACATCGAAATTCCATTCCCAATGGGTATGTTGGAGTTGGGCCTCCTCAAAATGCTGGAATGGGAACATTTAGTCATAAAACAAGGGCATTACAAGGTTGGCAACCATTACAAAAGTGTGAGTTAGAATATTGTCTGAGTTGAGTGCTAAGATTATACCATTTTTAGGAGTTCAAAGTTCTGTCAACGAGTTTTGTATGACCTATTATTTCTAGAGAAGCTCCTAAACTACGATCCTTTTTACAAAATAACTCATCATCACACCATACAAAAGACAATCCAACGGGTTAAGATGTAGAGGAGACACAATAGGAAAAAGACCACTGTTTTAGTTGAAGTTGGCAACTTTGCAAAGATTATAAAGGAAAATTCACACATAATCTTTCTTGGAAGTTCTTGGATTGCTCTTTTGGGGGTAGCTAAAATGAATCTTCTAATGGTCTGTTTGGAAACAATTTATTTAATTAGAACTGAAAACTTTTTGCTGAAAGTACTGTAGATAAATGTAAAAGTTAGCTGAAGTACAATGAGTCCCATGAATAGTACTAAAAAGTGCAATAAAACCCGTGAATAGTAGCAAAAATGAGCTCCAGATAGCCTCTCTCTAACCTAGCTTTTAATTATATTCTCTCTGGGGCGATTGAACCATATTAGCAGATATTATAATTTGTTTGAGCACTCTTGTTGAAACATTTCTTTTGATTTTATTTTGAATACGAGTTTTGCTCAAATTCATTATTAAATTAACTTACATATTTAAGTTTGATTAAAAAAAAAATTGTGCAAGAACCTCAAGTTTGTTTATGAACTACTTGAATTTTACTTCCGATCTATATGCTTTCATCCACCTTCCTACCTTTATTGTATAGATTTTAGCATCTTACTACCTTTTCCCTTACTCAAATTTAGCCAGCAAACTAAACACAAAATAATGTATACAATGTTGCCAAATGTCGAGACAAAGACAGGTGGATGCATGTGCAATAAATATGCATCAAACACGTAACTGGACTCACAATTTATTCAACACATATATTCTCGTATTTGTTTAAGCTCTGAAGAGAGCATAAACAATTAGTATTACACTCCTATACTTAATTAATTAATCACCCTTTAATTAAACTACAGTAATTTATTACCTTTTAAAAGTTTATTCTAAAAAAGTATTGTAAGAGGAACACTTGGATTGTAGTAGAAAATTTTGTTTTGGCCACTAATAAATTAACAGGGTATTTGTTGACCAATGATATTGTTTGCATGTGACTGTTACTGACCGGTAAAGATAAAAAAACTTAAGCGTGGGCATGGAAGAGAGTGGAAGGCCATGTTTGGCTTGTCCATATTTGACTCATCCTCTTCATGCCAACCAAAAATGATAAATTATAGCTGTATAAATAATGAATTTTACTTGGTTATAGACTTGCCCTCGTATTTAGGTTTTAACAATACTCCTCCCATTTTTTGGGACTATAAAATGTAAAATGATTTTATAAACAAGGAGATTCTTTGGATGGGCTATATAATGATCAATATTGGTAGCTATGAAAATGATAATATATATTTATTTTATTGTTTTGTTGTTACAATAAAATATTAGTTCTCCCAAAAGTTGAACAAAGTTTCTATCTTCAAACTTTTTGTATACTTTTATATTGAGTGTGAATTTTGAAAATTTAGCTATTAGATTACATGTTCTTATTATATATATTCTCTATGCTTGCAAAATATCAAGAAAATAAAAAATTAATTGTTATGTTATTAAACAAATGTTAAAATTTCAAGTTTTAAGATCTAAAATTATGTATAAAAAAATAAGTTTATCGAATGAATAGTAAATAACATTCGATTTGAACGAAACTTAATATGCATGTTAAGAACATAAGAAATATAAAATTCAGCAGTTAGATTTTCAAAATTCACACTTAAAAAAAAAAATATATGAGAAGTTTGAAAAAATTTTCTCCAAACTAATTTGGAGAGAAATTTTGTTCTTAAAATTTTAATTTTGATAAATTTGATTTGGAAAATGATTTTGGTTATATAGTAACTTAGTTTTTCTGAAAATTTGTCTGGAAATATAATATATATATATATAAATAATTTGATAGTTACTAGAGTGGCAAAAATAATTACATCAATGGTGAATGTCATGTCTATATATTCCCATCTACACTCCACCCTCCCTTATTGAAATTGTTGTCCCCTTACCTCTCCAACAAATTATTTATTGACATCAACTCTGCTGGCAAGCAAAAGTTAAGTTTCCACGGCGCGAGCTGCGCTTTAAAAGCTTTGTCTAAAGACAACATTAATGCCTTAATGGAGGCCTTTGGTGGTGGCCATCCATGCAGGGTTTCAATCCTTTAGGGACTTACAGATTGTAGAAAATAGAAATAATAAAGCGATAAATTAAAGCACTATACAAAAGTTGAATTTGATTCTTCTTTAAAAAAACAAAAGTATGGTTCAAGTTTAGACGGAATGATTCTTTGAATCAAAGAAATTGGTCAAGACATCAAATTTGTATGTTGCAGTTTTTGATGAAAAGATAACTAAGAAATTAGAAAATTGAAAAAACAAGCATTGGATTGTGCCATAAATAAAAAAGATCATCTACAACAATCATGTAAGTACTTGAAGAATCAAATACCCTTCTAGCTAGTAACAAACCATTTTAATTGTAATTTAATAATTATTTACTCCTAATTCATGTCAAGCTTTATTGTTACTCATGAGTGATTTCATCATAAATAGAGAGTAGTGCCATGTGTTGGGTCCTGGCTATAAGCTGACTAATTTTTTTTTTTAAGAACCATACTCCTTAAATATTATTAAATAGTTTTTAAATATTAATACAATTGAAATAAAGTTGCAATTTAGGACATTAAACAAGAATAATGATGATCTACATGTAAAAATAACAATAAATAATTTTTTTAGTTATAATCCTTATAACAAGTAAAGTAAGGCAGGCTCTATTTGGCTAAGATTATTTTAAAACTTCATTTTTTTTAATAAAGTTATATTTTCATAGGTTGTTTTTTAAAAAAATAAAAAAATAAAAAACAAAAAATTATAAAGAATATATTGCCACAAACTATGACTAATTCTTTTTCTTTGTTCGTAAGTTAAAAAAAAAAAAAAAAAAATCAAGGTATAGGGAAGAATAACTAACTTGACCTGATTAGTTGTAGAATATTGACATTGATGTAGGTGTATCTAAAAAAATGGTTAGTTAAAAATTAAAATAGGAAAAAGTTGAGTTTTTTGTGTTAATTTAAAATTTGTGTAAAGATATTAAGACACTATAAGCCAAAATTTCATTGTAAAGGCTTTTCTTTTCTTGTATTTTTTTTTTCCTTTTGTTGATGGAAGTATGAAAGTTTTATATAAAATTAATAATTCTATTTAATAATTATTTTTGAATGTTTATATTAGATGATCTATTGCACATGCACACCCGAAGGCTAATAACTAAATATAATACATACATTTCTATAGGAATATTCAAATCTCTCTCTCTCTCTCACATATTCATATATATATATATATATATTGTTAGAATCCAAGACTTATCCCAAACCCAAAACCAACTGCACTTTTGCCGCCCAATCAATGCTAAAATAAAGTTATGCAATTTATGCGGATTTATTGACAAAGTAATACTTTTATCTAAGCAACTACTATCTCTTTGTCACCGGATATACTAGTACTTTATTTTATTTACTAAATCAAAGGATATACTAGTACTTGTTGCTTTTCCTTGACCATTTGCCATTTGCTTTCAACTATAGACCATATATTCCGTTTGCTTTTCCTTACTATCAAAGAAACTAGCTAGATGGTGTTTATCAAAAAAGAAACTAGATGGTGAAGTTTCTTATGAAACTTCCATCGATATGTATGAAAGTTAAGTGTGCTTATAAAAACAATAATCCATATACTCTGTCTTAACCACTCTTATTTAACCTAATTAATTATTGGACATTATCAATAACCTGCAAATTAGTTAGTAATAATTAATGATGTTCATCACACTAGGGCATTGGTTGTGATGAGAGTTTCTTTTATTTAGATAGCTACATAAAGAACTATAAACCATTAAAGTTAATTATTCTTTTACAAAATCAATCGTGACGTGCTAGAACTCAAGACCCCCCCCAAAGCCAAAGCTATTTTCACCTTTGCATTGTCTCTTGATCATGCTAAGATTCCAATAAAGTTATGTAATTTATGCTGATTTATTAACAAAGTAATACTTTCATCTCATTAACTACGGTCTCTTTGTCAAGGATATACTAGTACTTTTCTTGATCAAAGGATATACTAGTACTAGTACTTGTCTAGTGTTGCTTCCTTGACTATATTCCATTTGGTTTCAACCATAGGTTACTCTAACTTTCATAAAGAACTACGTGGTGAAGTTTTCTTAAGCAGCTTCCGTGGATAATATACCATAAACAATTAATACTCCATATTCAGTCTTAACCACTCTTGTTTAACCTAATCATTGGACATTAATTATCAATGAGCCCCGAATCAATTAGCAGTGATGTTAACACATTGGTTGTGGTGAGACTTCCTTTATTTAGATTGCAACATAAAGAACTAAAACTGTAAAGTTAAGTGCAACAACGATAGCTATTTCAGTCTAAAGTGTTCATAGCCAATTCTTTTATAAATTCAATCGTGACATGTTGGGGGGGTTGGTCACTGGTGTCAGGTCTATTAATATTCCTTCTTGCTTTGCTTTGTAGGTGTGGCCTAAGCAAAAGTTAAACAAAAGCTGGTGGCACTGATTTTGTAAATGATCTTTGGGTCTACTTCTGGATACGTACACATATTCTTTTAAAAGGGAAGGAAGCCTTTCCAACAAATAAGAGGAAAATTTTGTTATTAACAAAGTAGTTTAAGTTTTATACAGTTGCAACTCAATTGAATTCAAAAAACAAAGTTAAATGTTAGTCTAAATGATTTTAACTTTAGTGATTTCAGATTAGTCTTAAGAGAAGACTATCCTTTGTATTGACTATTGATATGGGATTTTACCATGCAGGCATGCACGTGGATATATGTAATTTTGAACGAAAGAGCTTTAATTTGGTCCCAAAGGCAGATGAGAATGATTAGTAGAAACTATCAAAACTAGTGAGTAGGGACCTAAATTAGAAGAAACAAAAAAAGAAAAGAAAAAAAATATCCTCATCTTATGTGAAAGAAGAAGATTTGCATGAAGATTTAGTTTTCATAAACTTAAGGGTGTAAATAGTGTGATATCATTTAAAATTTAATTCTGCCAAATAAGAAATAATAACCAATTTTAATATACACGACACTTTGTTTACTTTTATATTTTTTGACTACTAGATCTTTAATGTGAAATTAGCTCATCTCTATCTCAAAGCAAATAGAGGGAATCCTTTTTGTGGCAATGTGCCCTCACCATTCTTTGAATGTATTGTCCTTGTTTTTCTTTTTAAATTCTAATGATTGTATATGAAAGATGAGACATGATATGGTTTTATCTTAATTTATTACAACATCTATTTAATTCTTTATTTATAGATACCATAAATTTAACATATGGCATCTACACGATGATGATTGCTTTTTATTTTAAGAAAAAAGACAAATTAGTTTTGTATGTATATGCGAGACTTGAACTTGAGTCAATCTTCTATTTAAGAATAAAATACTTTACCAATTGAGCTAAATGTACATACCTTTTTAATATTTGTGCTTTACTTTTAATTAGTCATCCATAAACTTAAAAGTTAAAATTCTAATGATACTTGTTTTGATTTGAAGACAAAGATTGTGCAATGAAATTTGTAAAATTTAAAATTACAACCAAAAGTAGGGAGGGAGAAAAAAAAAAAAAGAGAGAGAGAGAGAGAGAGAGAGAGAGAGAGATCCAAACTGGTTAAAGGAAAGAGTATACATATCTAGTACACTCTGATTATGAGAATGGTTCCCCCCCCCCCCCCCTTTCTATTCTTTCTTTGGGTCACAAAGATGAATTACGCATGAAGTTTTGAACTTGGTTATACATACATGAAGATGGAATTGCCTATTTTAAAGATATTCTATATCTCTTTTGATTCCAATGTTATCAAATCCAAACAAACAAAACTACAAATGGTCAACTGGCTAAAAGTCATTCTTCCCTATGTATCAATTAATTGAAGAATTTTAGCATGTGGATTATATTCACCAAGGATTATTATTCAGGGTATCAAAATTAGTTTACTTTTTTTTTGGCAATAATTTTACAATAGATTAACATATATAGCTCTTATTACTTGGCATATATAAACCCCTTAAATGTCATGAATCAATAATAAAAAGTAAGTGATAATTGAAGAAAATTATATCCTAGCGTTTGATTTTTGTAACCATTCATAAGGAACCTTCAAAACACTAAAAATGAACCCAAAAAAAAAAAAAAAAATTAAAAGGTTACAAGAAAAAGGAAAAGATAAAGAAAAGAAAAAGGTATAGGATCTTTTAGCATCAACAGCCCAATAATCAGTATGTTCCACAGCCCAGCCCACGAGGAGAATCTTTAGGGCTTACAACCACAATTGATCTGAAATAATAGGATAATTATGAACCTTTTTAAGTTTTAAGCATTAACGTACCTCTTTAAAGCAAAGCCTTGGATTCCTCTTTAGACTTTAGTTAAAACCTTTTAATATATATGCTTCTCCCAGTTCTGTCGTTTTACTTAGCAAAAATAAATAAATGCTACCCTCAGGCCACAAAATAATAATAAAAATAAAAAATATTATCATTATCATTATTGTTATTATTTTTTAGGCAAAAAATAATAGAGGAATCTTGTTATTTTGCTATGGATCGACCTACATCATTGGTTGGATCTATTAGAGCTCCCTTTAAATGTCAAGTGTAGGAGGCAACAATAAGACAAATGTTAAATTTTAATTAAAGATGAGTTAATATATATGTATATATATATATATATAATAATTAAAGATGAGTTATGCATGAAAGTTTTACACGTGGGATTCAAGTTCCACACAACAACTTAGGTTCATGAATGATTTTATCGAAGAAAGAAGCAAATCATTATTATTATCATTCATCTTCTTCTTTTTTCTCTGGTGAACTAGGTGTCAAAGACTAATACCTTGTAAATTTCAAAATAATTCCCTAACACATAAAAAAAAATTAGTACATCATATAAATCAAACAATCAAAATTAATGATAGAGCCCAGAGGGTAGTCCAAATTAATTACTGTGGTTAACTAGTTTGACCCAAAAGGTAATTAAAGAAGCTAAGCATCCTTTTGTGAAAGAAGTGGGGCAACCTCGGATTCTAGAAAAGTTAGCCAAGTCGATGATCTTAATAAATTTACTTTAACAAATCAAAGTAAATTAAGTCCGTGTTTGATAAGATATTGCATCATTGGAATTGAAAAAGAAGCTCTTTACTTTAGGGAAGAGACACCAATCCATATGCAATTTCTTATAGTAAAATATTAATTAATTTAAAGGGCCACTCAATTCATTTCTATTCTATATCATATTCATTCCTCATTCCAATGTTTCTTCTTGCTTCTCTCTCTCTCTCTCGTTACACACACCCTAAAATAGTAAAAAAGTTTTCATGAAGGTGAAGGTATCCATGTTCTCTCTTAGTAAAAGAAGTTAAATATTAAATAAATGGGTCCGATTAACGTATGTCCTTAGTTTTTACGGCACACATTAATTATCTATTTTAAGAAATTTTTTATGAAAAATTGAAAAAATTGTAAAAAAAAAAGTTTGTAATTTTTTCATCTTTCCATAAAAAAATTTCTAAAATGGTTTACTAATATATGCCTTAAAGGTATACGAAAGTAAAATTCTTAATAAATAAAAGAAATGATATGTTTATAACATTTTTACAACAAATCCTAAGTGGCAGGTTGTTATTAGTTGTTATAGTTGGGGCAAAAAAGTAATCTTAATGTTAATTTCAAATTTGAACCAATAACATCTAACTACCTGTGATTTGTTGTAAAATTGTTGTAGACGTAGCATCTCTCAATAAATAAGTACCTCATTGTTTTAATTTTTGGATTTAGATCCTCTAGATTTCTTAGGGTACTCTACTAAATAGATTTCTTTAAATCTTAACCACTCTTTAATGATTTGATGGTCAAAATTCTGCCATGTCAGCATTCCACTAACAATAATCTTAATTGTTTTGTTTACAACATTATTTTATTATTTTAAGAATATTGTTATTGAAATGCTGATATGGCAAAATCTTGACATCAAATCATTAAAGAGTGGTTAAGATTTAAGAAAATCTACTAATAGAATACCCTAGAAAATCTAGAGGATCTAAATCCTTAATTTTTTGCTAAAATACAAAGTTAATTAATACTAAATAAGCTACACGGATTAACTCGAATCTTGTCAATCTCGAATGTGCTGTAAAAGATAGACATGACGTAGCTTAGTTCATACCATTTTTTAAAATATCCTACCGAAAGAGGAAAAAACAAATTTAGAGAGAATAATTTGTTAGAAAATATTTTTTCACAAGAAAAAGGGTATCATGTGAAGATAACTTTCTCTAATATTATTATGTCTTTCTAAGTTACTGTATAACAATATCCTTTTCCAAAACAAAAAGTTATATATAGCAATAGAATCATAGTATTATGATTGCATTTCTGTTTATATCTCATTTTATTTATAAGTTGTTCTAAATTTTAGTATTTTATATTTTTAAAATATGAGATTTCAGACATACACACAATTATAAATATTATTTAACCGATGAGCTAAATAAAATATTGATCCAATATAAGATTATTAAGTAGTTTAAGTTTTGTTAAAATTATTAAACTATGTGTAAAAATTAAAATCTTTGTATAAAACTCTCTCTTTGGGATGACAATAAGGCAAAGTAAGCTCTAACACAAAATCCCAATATATCAAACATTCCAATTAAAATAAATTTTAAATTTTCTAATAGTCATAAACTCATAATGGTAAGTTTATGACCAAAATCCATCCCCATCCTACACTTCTTCGGGACTGTAAAAAAACTTGCTAGAATAGGATAGGTTTGGATGAAATTGCCACTCTAAGCTAGCGAGGTACTAATCATTTTTTTGACTGAAACTAAGCTAGGATAAAATAATTAACTAAAATCAAGATGCTACTAATAAGTAAACAGGAAAATAGTAACAATGTCATATATAATAGATAGGGCTCCTTGAATGATTTCTCTCTTTATCTATTTTAATGAAAGCCATGTATCAGTAAACAAGATCTTGCATGGGAAACGGCCGACAGTGCTTAGTTGCTAAGGCCATAAATTGAGGCGTGGACAAAGATTTTGTAGATTTTGCAAATTGGGTGTATATATAACATCACCATAGCTTTGTAACCAAATTAAATACTACTTTTTCATGAATTTCAATTAGCTCAATTGATAAAGTTTTCAATAGTTGAATAAAAGATCTGATGTTTAATCCCCATTTACATCAAAAATCGATTGATGTCTTGGTTTGATAATAAATAACACAATCACCAGAAACAGATACCATAAGTTGAAACTTTATTTTAAAAAAAATAATAGTAATAATACTATTTCTCCTTTTATGTACATTTTGCACATACACATATGGAGGCATGAACAAAACAAAAACGTTGTGTCTGCAAGATTATAAACATGTTCAAGAAGGAAATGTCCATGAAATTAACCTGGTTTTAAATATGCACATGAAGATATAATCATGCCCAACAAAGAAGGGCCCACAGTATTGTGAAAAAAAAAAAAAAAAAAAATTTCTCTTAAGTGAAAGGGAAACCCATCATCTTAGAAGATAGGACTCCTAATGATGCAAACTGTCCTTCACATATTCTTTCCGCAATTTTATATTCCAAAAGCTCTCAACACATTGAGATATTCAAGCTATTTGCTTTACCCACCACTAATGTCCCTTTTTAAGTCAATTCATTATGTTAGGACTAGTGGATTATCGCACTCCTAATGTGAAAAACACACATAGTTTGGCCAAAAAAAGGTTATTTTTGGCCCGGACCGAACGTTACAGACAAATTATATAGTGCTTTGTTTCCTAAAAGAACATAATTGAATGGATAAAAAGAAAGAATTAAGAATGAAAACTCCACTAATAACATGGAATCCGAGGAATATATAAAAAAGTAGTATATTGTGTTCTAACTTCTAACTCATAATTGTAAAAGATTTTAAGAATGTCGGAATTGTAACTAGACCAACTACAATAGACTTAAGGGTTTATGTAAGTATGAGCTAATTCAGCTGATTGTGAAATTGTGAAGGGTATGTAGAAGATTTTGTAAAAATTATGGTTATGATTGTCATTCGGCAGAAAATTAATTGAATTTCATGCTAGAATCCTTCAATCAATCTTGTCTGTGGCCAACCAGTATTATTAATATAAGACTCACAGACATGCATGTAACGATGAAATAAAGCTCGTTCTCAAATGTCTTAAACTTTTAGTTCGTGTTCAAGCTGACAACTGATAAGGACAAAACAGGGTTTGGATGGGTGTGTGAAAGTCCAGCTGATGTTATTTTCTTTTTCTTTTTATTAAGTAATAAAAAAATAAACTTAAAGAGGTCGGTAATAATTCTTAAAGTCTCGTGAGATTCATGAGTTTTTAGGTTCAAAACTTATACAATAAATTTAGATGTCACAATAATTTTCACCCAAAAAAAAAAAAAAAACTTTAAACCAACTAGTTTGGAACTATCTCTCCCTTTAATCAACTATGTGAACTATCTATATGTAATTTTAGTCATATGACATGCAACTTATTTAAATAATATATATGGATAGTTTTATAAATCGTGACGAAATGAGTTGGTAAAGATAGCTTTAAACTAGTTTGGAGGCAAATTTTCTTATTCACAAAATACTTCACAATTATTAAAGTGACAAGTTGTGAATAGTAAATGATAAAATGATGTCAACGGTGAATCCAAATTAGAATTAATAAAAATTCGTCAATTCAACTGTTGTGAGAAATGAATTAGGCCTGTGACATTATTAAGTCTAAAAATCTTAACCACCATCTTGGTGTTACCTTTACAAGATTTCTCCATATAAATCTATAAAGGATGTGGGAAATGGCAGACTACGCACATATGGGCATGTATTTGATTCTGACCAACAAAATACAAATGGTGAAAGAAATAATTGAGGAGTATCTAATGGTCCATCCATAACACACGAGTGCCCCAATAAATTTCACAAAATTAATTACTAGTATATTGAATGGGGTACAAAGTATTAAAGTCTGAGAGAAAAAAAAATGATGAGAAATTTCTTGAGATTCTCTAATGTGACAATGATCGCAACCCGCACGAGAGTTTCTCATTGGATTCTCTTAAGATGCAGGGCTCAGCTCAGACACACAGACACTCGCAGATCTGACAACATGATCTCACCTCAAACAATACGCATAAAAAAACACAAAACACCCCCAGTCACTTTTGTGTTCCCACTCGGCAAGGAAAAGTTAAACAAAACTCTAATATTTACTACTAAAAAAGCTGTGTCTTTGCAAAATTACACTAAAAAGTTTGTCTTGTGGCCAAAATTCCAAGAGAATTTTAACTGCAAGTAGCATTCAATGTGGGGGAACCTATAAGGAATTAAGAACTTTTCTGGAAGTCTTTTTTTTGGGCAGGAGAGAAACTGTGCTTTCACATCAAAATTTGGAGTTGATTATCAACTGTTTAAGGGGGCCCTTGGTTTGACAAATATAAGTCACTAATTGAATTTAATTAATTATCTTAGACAAACATTAGTGCTGTCAATGCAATGATTAGGGGTGTTTTATAGGCTCCTCACATCATTAATGTGAAAAAAATAGAGCAAATTGAATTTGATTCAACTGTACAAAACTAAATATGCCCAGGAAAAAAAAAAAAAAGTGTACAGAACTACACATATTAGAGAATATCTATTGGTAACTTTATCTATATTCTTAACTCCTGCAAGTACATGTTTAGGCTATACAACATGCTTTAACCTATGGATTCGAATACATCTAACATAATGGATAAAATTGAAACTATTGTCCAACTTAAGAGCAGTCAATATTTGTTAATATAAATAAAGTATAAATGACTTCCAAAGGGATCAAACAGGTCATTGGGTAGACAAAGGATAACAGATATCACCTTAAATCCTCAAGAATATGTTAATTGTACATTTTTTTTTTGTGAAGGGTCGTAAACGAGTTTATTTTATCCACTTTTCGGTACTAACGATTACTCTTGAAAAGTAAGATCTTAAAAAATTATGCATAAACAAATAAGTTAATAAGCTCATACATGAAAACTAATCCAAAAACACTACAGTGCAAATTGAAGAAGAGAATGATAATAAAGAAAGGTTATGCCTTTACTTTCTCAGGTTGACTTGACAAACAAAAGCTGATATAATTGCAAGCTAAACACACTCACAAATTTACCTCAAATCCACCCATTACATTTCACTCACCAAACTATATAGAGTCAGCAATACATTATAAGAAGAAGAAAAAAAAGAGAAAAAAAATAAATAAATAAAAGGAAAGTAGACATAAAGGCTAAATTTAGTTGGACAACACCAGCTAAATTTAGTGATTAGTATACCCTACAATTTGAAAAAACAACTAAAATAGTAGCAAAGGGAAATTAAAGCTAACAACTGCTTCCTAAGATCACCCAATCAAAATCCCAAATTCTCACACTATACTTCAATAATCAAAAGGAAAAAAAAAACACAGATTAAAACTAAAAGAACTTCACAAAAACCATCTCTTAAATTAGTGGAATGATCTTTATATTCTATAAACACACATGTCAAACCGAAATATCTCTTAGTGCAAAGAAGAAGAAGAGCTCTAAGTCTGGAGGAGCAAAGAATGCGATTGGAGACCTTTGCAGTGAGCAATTTGAAACTACCCTTTGCTTCTTGGGTGCTGGTGGGCATGTTAAAATCTCTGGTATTTTGAATCTCTGAGCTTTTGGTGTAGAGCAGCCACTTGAAGTGAGTTCAACTTCAACACCCTCAGAAGTTAACTCACCAATCTTTGAATTGAAGCTTGTGGTGGTGGAAGAGTTAGAAGGCAAACTCCTTGATGCTCTTTGATTCTTGGGCTGTACAAGCTTCTTCTTGAAATATTTTCTTCTTGGCTTTCTTGTTGGTCTTCTTCTTGTTGTTGTTGTACTACCAGATGGAGCCATTTGAAACAAAATGATGAAGCTTTTGCTAAGTACAAAGAAGAATTGTACTGAAGCCGGAAAGAGTAGTAAGCTAAAAACCTTTACCAAGTTTTCTAGGAATAAGATTGCTAAGAAAACACAAAACTTGCACTAGAGAAAACCCTATTGGAGTACTATAAAGCCACTATTTTTGACTGGAAAGTAGTGAAAAACAAAAGTGAAGTAACCACTAACCACCCCTTTCGAACCAAAACTTTTCAAGCTCAAAACTACTTGAAACAAAAACCCCACTATAGATGTTGCACTTTTGAAGTTCCTAACCCAGAAATTTTTATGAAGATACACTCATAACAGATTCATGTACATGATGAATCTTGAACCTTGGAGCCAACAAAAGATAGCACTAGCTACTAGGACTGGTACTAATGTAAACTATTAATTAAGACCATCACCACTCTACCTAAACCTTGATAAAGTCATGACTAGCATCAATCTTTCAGAAATCCAACAAAAACCCTACTAGAGTTTAAGGAAAATAACAACTAAGAGGCAATGACCCACTTCAGTATAAGCCCAGAGAAACCCTAATTAAACCCTAAAAGGGAAATGGGAGTTAGAGAGAGAGAGAGATAGAGATTTCATTTTCAGAGTTGATGAGTGCTTTGTTTAGGCCTTATATTTATGAGGGATAATCTGGGCAGGTCTGCCCGCTGACCTAAGCAATACCTAGAGAGGCTAGAGAGAGAGAGGGAGAGAGATAGTTCAAATTTCTGTGCAATTCCTACTTCCTAGGGATTACAATTGATGAGGAATAATTATGGGTTTTACTTGCCCTGTGCCCTAGAGAGAGTTAAAAGTGATTAAGATATTTCCTATTGATTTCCCCTCTCTTTTTTAACCCTAGATTTCACACTTTTATGTTAGGGTTTATTGCATTGCTTAGTGTTAGTGGTAATTTGGTCAGGTCTGCCCGCTGCCCTTAACAAAAAGCCAAAAAGAAGGAGAGAGAGAGAGTTCAAATTTTTTGTTTATGATTAAAGTGATTAAGTTTATTGTTTTAAATTTTAAATATATATATATATATATAAATTTCAAATTTTTATGTACATTTTCAGAGTTGATGAGTGCTTTGTTTAGGCCTTATATTTATGAGGGATAATCTGGGCAGGTCTGCCCGCTGACCTAAGCAATACCTAGAGAGGCTAGAGAGAGAGAGGGAGAGAGATAGTTCAAATTTCTGTGCAATTCCTACTTCCTAGGGATTACAATTGATGAGGAATAATTATGGGTTTTACTTGCCCTGTGCCCTAGAGAGAGTTAAAAGTGATTAAGATATTTCCTATTGATTTCCCCTCTCTTTTTTAACCCTAGATTTCACACTTTTATGTTAGGGTTTATTGCATTGCTTAGTGTTAGTGGTAATTTGGTCAGGTCTGCCCGCTGCCCTTAACAAAAAGCCAAAAAGAAGGAGAGAGAGAGAGTTCAAATTTTTTGTTTATGATTAAAGTGATTAAGTTTATTGTTTTAAATTTTAAATATATATATATATATATAAATTTCAAATTTTTATGTGCATTCTAGGGATTATATAGATTAGGAAGAATGAGGGCAGGACTGCCTGCTGCCCGAGGAACAGATAATATATTTAGTTAAGATTCTCATAAGTTTATTTACAATTCCATTTTAACACTTGATTTAAATTTTAAAAAGATTTCTAAAAAAAATCTAGATGAAAATTTTCTTATTAAAATATTTTTTTTCTATTCAATTTTTAACACTTGATTTAAATTTTAAAAATGGAGTTCTAAATAAAATTTAGATGAAAATTTTCTTATTAGAAAAAAGAAAAAAAAAAAAAAAAGAAAAGAAAGAAAGATGAAAGAATAAAAAGATGCTATTGAAGATGCTTTAGCAGGCTAACAATAGTGAAGACAAACAAAACTAAAAGACAGTGAAAGGACACAGGACACTTGAGTGTGCTATCTGCCGCTAGAGTCCTATAGCCTATTTCTAAGTTTCACCGGGTCAGATATATTTATTTAATTAATTAATTAATTAATTGTATGGGTTTTGGTTCTGATATCCTTGTTTTTCTCTTCTTTTATTAACCTTTTGTTTTAAAAACTTTCCTTCATGGGATTCCAAGGGGTTTCACTATTTTTGCACGTGGCTCGGTAATCCACAAGTTGACAAATAACATATGACTTTAAAGTCATAGTACTGTACTATTACTTATTTATTTGAGATGGGTTGGATAAACATAGGTCAATGGACCTAAAATCTCAGATTTTATTTTGTTTTTTTCTTGTCCTTTTTTAAAAAAAATAAATGTCAGGTGATAATATTATCATGCGGTATCAGCTTAATGGACCTAATTTGAGTTTTCTTTTTTTAACAATTGGACTTAAGCTGAGTTGAACCGCCCATGTTTAAATTTGTCTAATATCTTAAAAAAAAAATTATTATTATTATTATTTGTATGTTATATGTGCGTGCAGTGAATCTTAAACCCACAATTTATGATGCCACTTGAATTAAAATTCAATGCTGCTTCATTTCAGTTTGGCTGAGGAGTAATTGATTTTACAAGTTCAAAGACATAGAAACCTCTGAATCTTAGACCAGAGAAATAATGGTTGGTTAAAACTGAAAACCTGTATATATTGCTTACAAGCTTATCACTTAAGTTAATGTGTATATTATTGCCCTAAAAAAAAGTGTTTATATATATAACACGCGTTTAGAAGGTCTTATTTACTTGCTATTAGACTATTTAGATGGAGGATGCTTTCAAAAGATCCTACTAATATTGAAAAATAACAAAAGTAAAAAAAAAATATGACCGTGAAACTAAAAGCAACTAGATTCTTTATAAAAAATAGATCGACTACATTATAAAATTTTATTTTAACGAGTGCACAAAGGCACCTCATCCTCGTTGAGCAATTTGAAGTTATCACATAACACTTATTTAAAGGCACAAAACAATACTTGTACGCTTCTGACAGAATCTCATCATGTTGGGATGGGAGCATATGGATTGGTTCCAATCAATATTGAACTATTGCCACTCATCGATATTTAGAGCCTGGTTGATGATAGAAGGCACAACATTATTTTATGCAACTTCAGCGTTCCCTAGCCAACCTAATTTAAATTAGCACTGAATTTAATATAGCTAACCTTTTCAGAATAATAAACAAGCTTGAAAGAGATGCTGAACAGCTGAGTTCAGCAAAATATACTTTTATAATGGGAGGAATATAATAATTCCCAGCTATTAAATGTCAAATATCCATAATTACTATTATGGATACCAATGTAAAATGAAATATATATTTATAGTCTTCCTCTTGTGAGCCATGAAATTAAGTTCGGATGAAACTATTATGAAGCAAATCAGGTTATGCATGACAGGAATGTATGAACTGTGACTGCAAAATGCATTTCCAGAAAAAAGTAACAGAGTTTGGCCCTGCAGTCTTAAGATGTCAAAAAGAGAAGGGCTTACAGTTTGTTCCATAGACTTCAAATTGAAAGCATGGTAACAGAGTCAGATTTCAGAATAAAAGATTTCTGCATTCCGCATTAGACAGTTTTCCTCAAAAGAATTTCCATTGACCCATTGCGTGGCAATTCATAAAATCATCAAGAGGTATATTATTTCAACAAATCACATGATCCATTAAATAAATCATGTAACTAAAAGTATATTTGAATGGTTTTATCAATCGCCCCGTGGTGGGCTGAAGGAATTTTCCTTCAAACCGGTTTGGAGGTAAACTTTTCCCTTCCATATTTTCTCTAGCCAGGTTGAGCAAAAAAGCACATGGTTAAATTCTGCTTTGTGCAAACAATAAAAGACAAATCAGCTTAACAATGTCATTGCATACATCAGAACCATTAGTTGAGGCAACAAGCAGCTCCTTAAACTCATTTTAAACATTCACATGATGCACAAATAAACAATGTCAAAGGGCCAAGGTTAATAAGCCCTTCTTCCTAAATAAAAATTAAAAGAACCTGAACATAGATAGCAAATCCATCTCATGGCTAAACCAATTGGTAGACATATAGTAAGCAAGTCCTTGCAAAGCTCTCAGAAATTCAATAACAATTTGAGTATAGTGCATTTCAAGTCAATCCACCAATTTGCCAGGCCATTCTCAAAAACTAGTCAACAAGCACAACTGAAATAGATGATACAATCTAAGTACGCATAACTTCTTATAATTAATTCCAAACATAATTTGAAAATAATTTTCTCAAACAACAATGGTAAGTTATGTTTTGACCTAAAAAAGTGAAAACTAGTAAAGCAAAATTCATAGAAAGTAAGACAACCTTAAGATAATAAAAGTACAAAGTAGCAAATTAAAGAAAAAGGCACAATAAGAAGTCACCGCCCTCTAGAGACTGCTTCTTCCAACTCTTCGTTCGAGGATGGAAACAGTTCTATATATCGACTCCCAAGCGTCATCCTATCTTTAACCATTGCTGCTTTCGAATCTTCTGCACTTGCAAACTCCACAAATGCTTCCCCTGTAGGCCTCCCCTCCGAGTTCAATGTGATATTAATTGCATCTTCTGACAACACAAAATCTTTAAAGAACTCCATTATGTCATCCTTTCCAGCAGAAAATGGCAATCCCCTCAACCGCAATACCCCAGTGTGTTCAGCTGAGTCCTTTGCCTCATCATAAGATTTAGCCCTCGGGGCCCTTCGGTGTGGTGAACCACCACGAGCATCTGAAACCTCCCTTGCTATCGCTTTATAGTACTCCTGCCTCTTACTTCTGAAAACCTCAATGTATCTCCTGCCCAAGTTCTGCCTATTCCTTTGAAGGGCAAAATCAACTTGGAGAGGATACCCCAAAACACAAAATGCTTCCCCAGAGAACTTGCCATTGTTATGGACAAAAAGAATATCAACTATGTCCAGACCATGGAAGAACTCAGCCACATCAGTTTCCGTGCAATCAAATGGAAGACCACGTACTCGGACAACAGGGAAAGGTGGAGGTTGGTTAACATAGGCCGTATAAGGAGCTGGATTATACATAAAACTTGAAGCAGGGGAAGTCCCATAGAATGAAGGTCCCTGATCAACAACCCGTTGACGTTTCGCGCCCATTTCACGCCCATCACCACCATCAATAAATTTACTGCTGTTTCCAACATCCATGTAGACAACAGAAGTCAATGTTTCAATAGTCCACGTAAAAACTACAAACAAATTAACATTACTTTATTCAACTGTATCGCCAATAGGCGATAATGGAACTTGCAGCCCCATGAAAACAGGGTAATGGTAAGAGGCTGCAGGTTCTAATCCTAATGGGTGTGAGTTAAATAAACAAAAAATAAAAATAAAACCATTCAACTGCATTACAAACTGTTTCTAATTTTAGTTATTCTTTGAGCATCTATAAAAATAAAAAAGTAAAAAAAAAATACTCATACATAAAAATGCATCATCTGGAATGGGAACTTAAAAGAAAATATATTAGACATCAGGACTGATAGTATATAAGTTCAAATTTAGGATTTATTAGAAGCTGCTATTTCAATTTTTCACAATCATTTGCATTAATAACTACACATATTCTATATTTAACCCAATGATGATGGTGGCTTGGTACATAAACTCGACAAGAAATCTTGAGGCAATCTTAATATCCCACAAGACATCCATGTGTCCCCTGATAATTTGTTGGGGGGGAGCTGGGGAATGCTCATAGAAAATATTCAATTATTTAGGCTTCACCCAAGCAAGCGTTTTCCTTTCTATTGCCTGATCTTCCTGAGAACCAGCTAAAGCCTACAGTTTGAACTTTATCTAAACCCATGACCACTCTTCACTAAAGTCAGCCATTTTGAGTTTTCCCAGCCACCAGCTAATTACTAGCTCACCCTGCATAGATTAAATATCTAGACAATGGAGTTTCCAAGTGAGTGTGTATGTATCTCCATGCTAATTTAGTAGAGTTAAATTAACACCACTCTCTTCTATGCAAGTTGAGGTCTAAGCAACCACAGGACAGTGTAAGATGCTACATTTGTAGTTGTTACTTCTAAACCTTAACTGCATGCATTCGTAGTAGTTAGGCTTACCCTTTGCTTATATCCACTGTATTAATGTGATCATCCACACATCCTCTCCTAGTTTTGTTATCTTTGCCCATACTCTAGATATTAGTCATCTACGCTGTTACCATGAAAACCTGTTTCAACGTCTTTTTAAAGTCCACAAGGTAACTACAGATTCAAATCTCAATTTGTTGGGTGAATATTTTATTGCTGTCTTTGGGTGTGAGTAGACTTCCAACGAATTATGATTTTTTTTATTTAATTTTTTTTTGGATAATTTGATAGTTGGGGGCGGGGAATTTGAACCATATTCGTCTTGGTTAGAAACACCAAGAAGTGTTAGTTGAGCTACAACGCTCCTGGCTGATTTATGATTTTATTGTCTCATTATATTTGTAATTTGTTTTAAGGAACCTTTGGTTATACATGCAGTATGCGGTAAACTTCATTGGTTCCCTAAGTATAATTCTTTCTTGTTTAATACAACTGTTTATTATCTATGATTAGTGCACCAGAAAAATAAGTTATAGTACCTCTTCAGTAAGGAAAGAATATATGAATGTGAAGTTAGGTCTGTTATTAATATGTTATTAGACAACAGCTAGGAGAAAAGAAAAGATGCAAAACTTGACCAAGATAGAGTGCTTCTCAGGGTTATCCAACCACACCATTCTCATAAATTAAGAAAAATTGAGACTTGAATTTTCAAAGGCCTAAATGCAAAAACAACCCCTGGGGTTTCATTTTTTCCTTATAACTCCCTAAGGTTTCCATGCCAGCCAAATTGACCCTTGGGACTAACTTTTGTTAGCTCTTATGATCGAAAAAATCACATGACCATTCCTTGATCAGTGATGTGAATCAGTTGGTGAGTCTTCTTAAAGTGGCTACATGATTTCTTTCCATAAGAGCTAACAGAAGTTAGTCTTAGGGGTCAATTTGGCAGAATGGAAACCTCAAGGAGTTATAAAGAAGAATTGAAACCCAAGGGGGTGTTTTTGCATTTTGGCCATTTTCAAAACCTACCTAAAAATCACAGTTTACAGGATGAAACAGCTGAATGTCATGGATATATTTGAAAACATAAGCTAAATCAAATCTGATTCAATCCCAATCTTCATAAATACTCATATGGAAGGGTCTATCACAATACACCATATTGCACTCCAACTCATATTTCCAATTTTAGCTTTTTTCTGGCATGCCACAAAATATTGTGCGCCCTACTCACATACATCTGGGTCATTGTGCATTCTTATCACTGCCCCCCTCCCTTCCCCAAAAATAGGCCTTTTATAACAGACCTAATTTCAAATTTGCAATATGGTATTACTACCTAAAGACTAGCCATATAGAGCACTGAAGTCAATAGTAAAATATGTCCTCACATCTTGTCATAGAAGGTAACAAATTTACTTATTGAAGATTTGGTTATTTGGGTTGCACAGGCTAAAAGGGTTTAATATCTAGCAGGCTCTTTGGGGTATTAGTACTAGTATCTATACTTATATAACCATGTCAATTAATATCTAGGTAGATTCATCTATTAAAGTACATAAAAGCATATCATGTTTTGAGTACCGAAACCAATCCTTCAGTAGATTCTTAGTCTTTTTCCATATTATGAAGACTTCAAGAAAAGAGCTACTGTCCAGAGAAAGTTGAAGAGGTGTGTAAGCATTGCGTTCCCCCAAAATTAACTGTTTTGAGGCAAACAAAACCCACAAACCATGGTATAGATATAGAACCAATGACCTCACCTTCCACATTTGTTGGAGGGAGATGCCATTTTGGTTTGTAAACCATTGGCTTACTCCAAATATAACTGAATTTTTTAATCCTATGATTTTTTTTTTTTGATAAGTAAAGAAATGGTTAATATTAGGTTCCACCGAGATTTGAACTCGGGTTACTGGATTCAGAGTCCAATGTCCTGATCACTAGACCATGGAATCCTCTTGATATGATTTTCAGCAGAGATGAACATGATTTTCAGCTTTTGACACATACATGGTGTCAAAAACAGTAATCTCCAAAAATCTAGACATGGAGAATGACTCTGCAATATCTTGATGAACTTAAACTATTTAACAAATATGAGTTCATCTACACTTCGTGGCATGCATAAGAACCACAATAATTACAAACATAATAAGTATGTGTATGTTTCAACAACATAATTCCGCACTATCCTAAAGTAAATCAAACTGAAATTACTTTATAGAAACTTAAAACAGTAATTATGCCAAGAGCCCTTTAGCTCAACTGGCAGTTCATGGTGTTCCCAACGTAGAGGTCTAGGTTTCAAATCCCCCTCCCTCATCTTTATAACTATTAAATTATCCATAAAATAAAGTAAAATAAAAGAACTAACATTTTTAACAATCAGAACACGTCACCTTCAGTATAATTTCATCAATTATACCTTCTTCTTTTTTTTAATATATCTTGAATACAAGAAAGCAAAACAAAAACAAACAAAACTTTGACACTAAAGTAGCCCTTTTCAAAGAAATTTTATTAAGTACCTTTGCATTGTTTTAATTTCCATCTTAAGAAGAAAAAAATGGTTATCAATTCTGCTAGATCTTCCTGTTTTTCATCTGAATCTATCGCCTCACCCAGGAAAAATTCTTGGTATTTATCTGGTTAATTATAACATTTTACACAGTCCATTTTCATTGTTATGAGTTTAAGCATTTTTTCCCATGCTCTAAACAAGTCGAGTTGAATTATGCCTCAGGTTCTCATTCACGTTTAGAATTGAGTTCGAGCAAAACTCTAACCTCAAGGGGTAACACAATCGGTGGCACCACGCCCCGTTAAGCGGAGGTCAATAGTTTGAATCTCCCTTTCCTCCCTCTCATTGGCGCTAAAAATCACTAATCAAAAAAAAAAAAAATTGCATTCAAGCAAAACTCAAGCTTACCATTGAGCTCAAATATATGTGCTAAGCTTAGCATGTTCACCTTCACACAAGAGCTTATGAAGGATGCTTGAATAATTGTTGTTTGGAACAGTTTGAATTGTTTTACAGCCTGCTCTTTACCCCCACAATCCAATAACCCAAATAAAACAGAAGTAAAATAAACAAATAGACATTGTTTGAGGACACAAGACCAGTCTTTGTCCCTAAATGGTTTATTTCTTTCTAATTAACCTTCCTCAAACCCAAACAAAGCAACCCCAGAACCCAAAATAGAGAATTTCCCAATGGGTATATTACAGTAGTTAAAAACTTGGGTCATGCGGGCACTCGTTAATAATCTACTTTAAGAAAGTTTTAATATTACTTTTATGGGAAATGAGAAAAACTGTCAAAATATTAATTACTTTTTTTTTCATAAAAAAATTTTAAATGAATTATTAAGCAGTTGTTACTTTTACAAAATTTTCAGCACCAAACAGATACCCAGTTGAGAAAAACAAACATATAATTTCAGATACACAGAAAATCAGAACTAATAACATAAATAGAAGCAAAAAAACATTGATTAAGGATGTTAATTAACAAACCCAGTTGTCAAAATATGAACTTGACAAATCTAAATCAAAGGAAAGTACAAGGGTATATGTAAAAAGACAAGAAATTTGAAGAAAAAAGGCTAAAGTGAAGGTCTTTCTTACCCTCTGTAGAACATGTTTGTGATATATGTTCAGCTCAGTAACTCACTTGGATCTTATTTTCCTTATTGGCACTTTGAAAGTTTGGAACTTTGTGTGTTTAGCGGATGAACGAAGAAAATAGGGGATGCTTATAGTTATAGATGGAGATTTTCTTCGACATGTACAGGGAGGCTTTCAGACAAGGTAAACGATGTCGTTTTTCATTGATGGCTTCTTCATTTTTCTTTTTTTTGGAGATGGGGGATTGGATTTGGGTTTGGTTTTATATGTGGCCCAAAGAAATGCTCAAGCAACAGGCCTCAAAAGAGCCCAAACACACACATTCACACACAGTTTTTTTTTTTTTTTTTTTTTTAAAGACATAAAGTTAAATTGGGTACAATACACTTAACAAGTAGGGTTTAGGTTTGTAGAGAAGGAAAATTTCCGACCTATCACAAGCTGACACATCACACTACCAAGTCCACAAAATGCAGCCAATTACAAAGCGCCACATGCTACTGCTAGGTTTTACTATTGCTATTCAGAAGCCAACAGAAATTCGCCAAGTGTCATACAAGAACCAATCATGCATCAGCTCGTGTAAGCGATGACACAAGCAACCTCGCACGTGTAAGCGATGACACAATCATTCTAGCATGTGCAGGCGATGACATAAGCGGACCAATCAAGCTCTGCCATGTGTCACCAATCAGACTCCGCCACATGTCGCTTACCTACCCCAAAACTCCTATAAATAGAAGCCTTCCTAAGCCATTAGGAGGACACCAAGAGCCATTTGAAGCACAAGCAGCATCAGAGAAGATTCAGAAGTCCAGAAACTCTGCAGGAACCAAGCTCTAAAGCCTCCAAGAACTTCAAGAACTTCACCTTCGAATACGAAGAACATTCGAAGAGAAATCATCCAAATCATCCGCCTAGATCCAAAAGTTTGCGGGAATCAAGCCTAAAGTGTCCGAAAACACCAACAAAGCACAAATCAGTGAAGCTCTACGGATTCAAGCGTCTAAAGCCCCGAAGAACTTCCACCACAAATCCAAGAACACGAAGAACACACGAAGAACACGAAGAACAAAGAATTTCTAACAAGCTCATAGCCAGAGATTCATTGTAATTCTGTTTTAGCAATCTTCAATCCATTCTTCAACCAAATTGAAGGATATTTTGTGTTCAAGTCACAATCACATCATCACAAATCCAAATCAATAAGTCTTGCAAGGAGATCGAATCAGAGGATCACTCTTTTGTAATTACAGAGAATTGTACCATACAATCATCAATACAAATTCGCATTTGTACAACTATTTTACTTGTTTGATTTATTTCGAACTAGAAGTTTAGTCGTCTACAAGGTTAATCCCAATTAGGTTTGACACTGATCAACTTGATTTCTAATCGCCATGAGAAAGTGGAAAACTATGATTAATGATTTAGGATCCAAATTGAGTTTAGAAACCGAGTTGGTCAATTTTGAAAAATCATGGACCTATTTGGCATTAACCCAAACCTTAGGGTGTTAACTGTGTTTTACCATATTAAATTTAAAAGGGTGATGCAAGGTTTTGTACATATTTTTCCATCTTTTTCTTTAGGACATATTTTACCATCATTCAACTTGTTGAAGCGGTTTTTATAGTGATGTTAAGACTTATTTGTGTATTTATGATGAATGTGACACAAGTACATTAAGTGTATTGTACATTAAGTATTTTTCATAGGATTAATAGCATTTTTTTAATCTTTAACTATGTAGTTATTTTGTTAAGAGTCTTGTAACTCATCTGGTTGACATCTCTTGATTTTTCTAATAAATCCAGAGTTTAAATGCCCTCTCCTCCCCCAACTATCGTTATACAATATATATATATATATATAAAGTTAGTTCAAAGTCCCTCTCTATTTAAAAAAAGCAAGTGGGCTGTTAGGTTTTTATCTGTTTCTCTGTCGCTAAGAAAGTTGGGTTTTTTCCCTCTTCTCTTAGGCAGTAGAAGTTTTTGTCCCTTCTCTGAAGGAGAGTTTGTTTTTTCTCTGTTTAATTTGTTCCTATGTCCTCTGGAGTCACCAAGTGTGCCTCTTGAGTTTGTTGGTTTGTTCTGTTCGAGGGTTTTGGGATACACTTTTACTCCTCCTGTTTCTCTTCTACCCAGTGTTACTTCTCTTTTTATTCTTCACTACTCACCATGGAAGACCTCACAATAAATTTGTCTGAATTATCTCTATCTGATAGAGAACATGCTGGTTTTGTCCTCCCAAAAATTCATAAATCAGGGGAATACATTATAGTAGCGAAGTTTTTAACTTCATGCTATCTCATTGTGGAGGCAGTGGTTCGTACGTTTCAGCAGCGATGGAGGTCGGTGAATGGTTACAAAATTCGAAATCTGGGAGATCATAGGGTGCTTTTTGTTTTCAACAATAGTTCAGATGTGGAAAGGATAATAAAAAATCAGCCATGGAGTTTTGACAAACACCTTGTGGTCTTGCAAACATTTGAAGAGTTTTCAAAACTCAAAGATCTAGTTTTTGATAAAGCATTGTTTCTGGTTCAGGTTCATGATATTGCAGAAAGCATTTGGGAAACCATTGGAGAGGTACGAAGGTCACCTGAATCCATAGATGATGATAGAGGTAACTTCAATCGGGAACGTTTCACAGTGGATATTACTCTTCCTTCATTCCGTGGTAGGGTGTTCAAGCTAGAGAATGGGGAGAAATCATGGGTTTGTTTTCAGTATGAGAGAGCGGCACCATATCAGACAGGTGGAAGAAGAGAAATTAAGGTGCCTAGGTACTATGGTCAGGTGGCAACGACTGGAAAAATTTCATCAGAGGAGGGTAGTCCATCAGTTGCTGCAGTGGTGGGGAAATCTGAAACGGTAATTGAGGACGATAAGGAGAGAATTAATGCTCTAATTAATTCAAAAGGCTTGGTAACGGCAGAAATTTATTCTCATAATATCAAAATTCCGGATTTTTCTCTCCCTAATAAAATGGAATTGATATTAATTGAGAAGGAGGCTCTAGCAACGTTAACTGAAAGTAATGAGGGCATTAATTCTAGCCTCATTCTAGCGCCTGATTTGGAAAGGATGGCTGAACCAAAGAAAATGGTTGAAACGGTAAGGTCACTTGAAAAGGAAACTCCTTATTATCATAAAAGCTCACTTTGGGATTCTACTTTTACTAAAATTCCGGGATTGAGTTTCAAGGTTAATAAATTTCCTTCAAATCCAGCTGGTTCGGTAACGTGCTTGAGAGGAGATAATGAAGGGAGAAGCTACGGGTGTCCAACGTGTTTACTGAGTAAAGATGTGAAAGTGTTTCCTAACAATTTTGTAAAATTGTTGTATTCTCACGTTAAGAGAAACGACAATAGGGTTGCTCATAGTTTGACTAGAAATGTACTATGCATACCAGATGTTCAAGTATGGATGGAAGATGTCCCATCACATATTGGTTCGATTTTACTATTGGATGTAGTTGAATTACATTAATAAAATCCATCAGTTTTCTTCTCAAAAAAAAAAAAAAAAAAAAAAAAAAAAAAGTCCCTCTCTATTTACGATATTGTTCACTTGGCAAATAACCTTTGTCACTCAAATAAGACTAAAATTTTCACATGCCAAATGATTTAAAATTGGGGACAATTTAAGTGGTCCAATATTCTAAATTATCTAAAACAACGTTTAATTAAGGAAAAAAAAGGAATGAAAGATTTTTTAAAGTAAAATAAACATATAAAAATAAGCTTATTTCATTTATAAAAAAAAGAAGCTTAATTAAACACATTAAAAAGATAATCATTTTCATCTCTAAATATAATTTTTTTTTTTTAAATGAAGAATATGTTGGCAAATTGGAGAAGTAAAAATGAAAAATATATTGAATGAAGAATTGAGTGAGAATATGTTGGTAAGACTAGCATTAGATTATAACATGATTGTTCTTTCATCCCTAAAATTTCTTATAGTCATTCTAGCCTATTTAACCAATAATCATGTAATGCATTAAAATATATGCATCCTCCATCTTACCATGGGTGAACCCCACAATCATGTAGAATTTACATGTTGTAAAAGAGACAATACATATATCTGTTACATGAAATACATTTTCTTATTTGAATGATTAGGGAAAACTTGCACTTAGCTCCACTACTTATCTAGGTTTTTTTTCCCCTAATTAATTACTTGAATAAACAAATAGGGAGAGAGAATTTCAAAATAAATAGATAAAGGCATAATTATTCATTTATGATAAATTAAATCTTGACTTTTTAAAAGTATGTTTAAGCCCTAAACTTTTAAGTCTTGACAATGTAATTATTTCATCCATATCTATTAAAATTCACTAACGCAATAACTTATACAACAGGAGGAAAATTTTCATTAGCACTCATTACATGCAAAACAACATTGTTTTACTCTCTCTCTCTCTCTCTCTCTCTCTCTCTCATCCATATAGTCCTATCTATATACTACGCTTTTACCCTTTCTCAAAGTTCCATTAATTATGTCTTTAATGTGAAGAAAATAACAAACTATCAACAAAAAATTGGTTTTTTTTTTTTTGGGTAAAAATTGAATAGCATTAACAAAAACTAAGAAGAGAGGCCACAACCTCTCATAATACAGTCCAAAATTATCATAAAATAGCAACATACGTAAGTCTACAGGCAGACTATCAAAAAGCATAAAAATCTTGGTTTGAATCTAAACCCTTTTCTTGTCAAGGCGTCAACGCATTTGTTTGCTTCATAGAACCAATGCTTCATTTTCATAGAAGCAACAAAATGATGTTTTTTGGATGTAATCGATGTCAACGAGAATTTTCATCTCGCTATATAGGTTATTTCATTAGTGGTTTTTTCAATACATATTGATGAATGAGTTAGATTGTCATGGGTCATGACCATAGAGTTTAGAATTAAAATGATCTCTTTTAGGATTTTATCCAAAACTATATTGTTGCAAGCCTTAAACCTAAAGAATGGTCTTGAGCCAAATAAGTTGAACCCTAGATCTCTTAAGAAAAAAAAAAAACTTTATTAATTGAACTAATTGAAACCCATTACATGTGTATTTAGCTAATTTATGTGTTTTATGATAATGTAGTTCATGTGGCATGATAGCCCAAAGAGGGGGGGAAAGCCTTATAATTCAATTCAATTGGTTCACCTCCAAAGTTCATATCCTGCCAAAAAAGAGGAGAGGGGTCGGTGACGTTTGGTAGACTCTGGCTCTTCAAATCAAAACTGCAGCATGCAAATAATTAAAGGCGGACTTCGTGCCTTTTTTTGCTGAAATTGGTTACTATTCTATTCATTCCTTGCAAGCAAGTAAAAGTCATACCCGCAAGGATTCACACCAATTTGGAAACATATTCTCACGCAATTTTATGGAGCGTGTCATCAAATTCTAGAGTTTGCAACTTGCAAGTCAATCAAGTCCCTGCTTAAATCTCTAAAAAAAAAAATCCCAACTTAAATAAATAAATAATAAAATAAAATACATGCACCATAAACTTTATTGCCAAAATGGTTTATTTTTTAATTCTTTTTTTGGATGAATCATAAATAAAAAATGTTTGATTCTTTGGAATTATCTTGTCTCATTTATTATGTGACAATTAAGTATATCATCTACACGTATACCATGGACATTCATGATTTCCTTCGAACCTAACTTCTAGTACTTGCTATATTCTATCATTCTATGTTTGCTCCAGCAAGGTAGGAAGTGTGTTCCAGGCGACAACATTGCGAGTGGGGCACTGACAGGTAAAACCGTTCAAAGACGTTGTTAGAACTTTTTTTTTTTTGAGAACCACGTTGTTAGAACTTAGAACTATCGAACTAATTTAACACGTTCGTATAACCTCGACAAGCTGATTCTCCCCACGTGGCAAGACACCCACCAAATTATAAAAACTGTCCAGATTCTTAGAGAAATCAAAAATTTTCACAAAAAATTACTAAGGAGTTAAAGTTCGATTTGAGTCCTAAGCCTTTTGGGTGGAGAATTTTGGACCTCAAAATTTTGTCTGGTTAAGGTTGTTCACACTTTGCTGACACACACACCTTGAAAAATCTGCCATTTCCCCCCACACTTTTTTCCCTGCACACAATCTTTCTTTCTCCTATAACTTCCTGACCTTTCAGCTTATGAATCTTTGACAACAATTTCTAATCTCCGATTCTCTTGGATACCCACTAGCTCTTTCTTGGTATTCTCTAGTGGGTACCTCTTATTTTCTTGAATTACACCTTGCAAGACAGAATTTTTTGATCTGGGAATTGTCATTTTAAGCTTGGATTGAGTGTGTGTGAGAGAGAGAGAGGATGGTGGGAGCTTTATCTATCATGGGTTCATCTGTGGTGGATTCTCATACTAGTCCATGTTTGTGTTTGGATGCACTACCTTCAACTAACATGAACCTCAAGAGTGGTGGAGATTTGGTTTTCCATAGGAATTCAATGAGCAGGAAGCGTTTGGGGAAGCTAGGATCCGTGGAGTTAAGAAGTTCTTTCATTGATTCTGGGCGTGAGTTGCGGCTCTCAAGGAAAGCACTTTCGGGTATTGTTAATAGGAGTTCGAGGAAGCAGAGAAAGGATCGGAGATTTGTGATTGTCAACGAGCTTGGTGGCCAGTATGAAGACACTTTTGAGGATGTTAAAACGGTGAGAGAATTGACTCAAACTTAGAATGTTGCATTTACGTTTGTGAAGTTTGTGTAAGAGTGTTAGTGTGTTTAAAACATCTTTTTCTTCCATGATATGATGAACTTTTTTCGCTGTTTTTGGTGACTTGATCTTTTTTTAGTGTAGGATTGGATTCTCTTTGTGTATATGGTTGAATATAGGATAGGTATCCAGAAGTATAGGAAGGATTGCATTCCCTTTGCATGCATGGTTGAATCTTGAATATAGGATAGGCAATGCTAGAAGCATAGGAAGGGCTAGCTGTTTACTGGAGGAATTTTCAAGATTTGTGAAGGTTTTTTATTCCGCATGGTTATTTGATTGATTAACTTCAGAGAATGCTTTACTTTTTGGTCATTTCTGTTGTTCCCTTCTTTGTTTATAGAGTAGAACTTGTGGCAGTTTCGAAGATCCCTCTTGATGTGAGAAGACAAAAATAATGTTGCCGCATTTATATGTGCACTAAAAATTGATGCCTCCAGTTGTTCATCCAAAAACTGAAATAATAATAATAATAAAATGATACCTGTAGACATCTAAAAGATTAAATCTTCACTTTCTAGTTTGAATCTTTCCAACGGTGATTAGAATGTTATTCATGTTTAATAAGGAGTCATAGAAGTTCCAACTTGATGGTAGCTCCATTAGTTAGAACTTGAGCTACGGAGGCTACAAGTAACAAATGGGAAGATTGTAAAAAAATAGACATGAGATTAAAGCTAACTTGTTCATAGGCACAATTCCAGTTCACAAATTTTCTGTTTTTGTTAAAAAAAAAAAAAAAAAAAAAAAAAAAAAGCACGCTTTTTTAGTCTCTTTCTTTCTAAACAACAGTGTCTTAATCTGTTGGGTAGAGCAGCAGCTTCTGCTCCATTGTTTACCTAATCCAGATGCAATAGGCATGAGCATATCATGTATGTCAAAATACTACTGCCTATTTGATGTAGCATTCTACCCGATTCATGCCTTTTAACGTTAGATTCTGATTTCTTAATTAAACTTTCTTTTGTTATCCGTTGCCAATCTGCATATCACCACCTATCAGGCAAGGTGTTTTCAAAACACTGTTTTGCACTCTCTGCCCTAGTTTTATCAATCTTTAGTTTGGAAAACTTTTTCTTGATGTAAGGGTTGTGGCCATGGCCATTTTTGGAATATGATGACAACTGTATGTGCTCCAAACCATTTGAACTCTGATTTGAATCTAAACTATTTATGTATTTTCAAATTTACATCATAAGCCTATTAAGGAAATGCATAATATAGCAATAAATGCCATTGTGAGTGAGTACTCATGATGTCTTGATAGTTGATATAACCTGTTGAAGGATATAGTAATCATGCTATTTGATATACGGATGTGCCCCTATATTCATTCAAGAGTACAAGTGTTAACCAATCCCTTCTAAGCATTGAAACATGTGAATTTGTGTACATCTTCCGTTCATAATAAAAATTGTAACCTGTTATGGTGATATAACTGACAAAATGTCCCTATTTGCAGCAAATTCTCAACTATTTCACATACAAGGCTGTGAGGACTGTTCTTAACCAGCTTTATGAAATGAACCCAACGCAATATAGGTGGTTTTACGAGTAAGTGGGATATTCAACCTTGTTATATGCAATTATCCTACTTATATATGCCTTGTTTTTGGCTGTAACAAAATGCAGCGACATGTGATTTGCCTTCTATCTGATAGACTTAAGAGAATTATCCACCTTCTTGATTTATAAAATACTTGTGGTACAACTTGAATTGGGAGTTATGGTGAATCATCTGAAAGCGCCATATGGAACCAACCATATTCTTTTGTGAATTAGATTAAAATGACAACTGTGAGATTTTGTATTTTAATAGCCAGGGATTGATTAAAATGCTCTGAGCTGCATAAGCTGGCTAATTTGAAATTTAACCTGTTAAAGAGTTCCACATCAGTTAGCTGTGGTGCTTGATAAGTGTTTTTGTTACTAGTTTGCCTCTCCATCTAATAGCTTAATCTTTTGGTTTGCTCGTTAAAAAAAATTGGTTTTGATGCTTTGACACAGTATCAGAACCTTGTGTGTCTCTGAGTTTGAGGAATGCATTGCACGCGAATCGAAGTCACAGATTCCACAACTCATATCTGAACAGACCTATGTTTAGACATGTCTATGTTATGGTAATTATTATTTTATCTAAATCTTGCTTCTTTGTTCATGTGGACAGCTTTGTTGCATCAAACAAGCCTAATGATGGAAAACGTTTCATCCGTTCCCTTGGAAAGGTAGTTTTTGCCTTTAATGCATTATATTGGATCTGCCAAAGTGATTCATCCATTTGACTGTACCTAATTAAAACTATTTCATATCATGAGGCCATTTCTTGGAAACCCACAACATAAAGTCTAATAACAAAATTTCTGATATATGTTTCTTCTGTCCTTTTGTCTTGGTGAATAGTAGGAATGTTCAATTATTTATATATTGTGCCAAATCTCATGTTTGAACTTTGAATGCTGCTATAAATGATGCTGCATATTTTGGCCAAATTGAAGATATGTATGATATCATATGCAACTTTTTTTTTTTTCAAACAACAGGAGAAGCAAGACCTTGCTGAGAGAGTGATGATAACACGGCTTCACCTGTATGGTAAATGGGTTAAGGTGTGGAATTTGAACCTTTGCTCAATTCCCTTCACCCCCCCCCAAACTTGCAAATTACATACAACTTACAACAAAGTTACAAAAAGTTAAAACCCCTTCTTTTCTGTCATTGTGATGTAGAAATGTAATCATGCTGAAATATATCAAGAGATTTCTGATCAAAACCTGGAGTTGATGCGTGAGCGTCTCATGGATACTGTGATATGGCCCTCGGATGACACAAACACGGAGAGGATTGGCTGACAACTTTCAAGTTCATATATAATTCCCCTCTGTTATTCCTAGTCTAGGTATATTTCAATTCATAATCAAGGTCCACTGAATGTCATTTAAATCATTTTCTACAAAACTAATAGAATGTTGTATTCTGTAAATTGTATATATGAATACCAGCAACTTCAAGAGCCAGAATGAAAATGACAAACTGAGTTTTTTCTCAATTGAATGCAGTTCAACCTTGACCTTTATACATCAAACTTTAATTGTATGATGTGTGCACAGCTCATGAATTTGATAACACTCGACTGCTGAAGATATTGCCCATATTTTTTTTCAGCAGTTCTACATGTCTGAAAATCAATGAAACCTGATGGTCCAGATCCAGTGTAATGTTTAAGGAAGTCACTGACTCACAATGTTTATATTGACCCTTTTTTCCCTCTACTTGCAATGAGTTCATGTTCTCTCTATGGAAAACGCGTAACTCTTCTAATGGATTGGAGTATAAATTCTGTGCGTCTTTTAGTCAATACCAATTAAGAGTTGAATTCAGGCTCCTAAGAACTGAACAATGTATTTTCAGGAAGAGCAACTCAATTTCAGATCCTGTGGACTTCTACTGAATTGTAAATCTACAGTACTAAATATGTTTTTGCACAACTAATTTTGTACTTACGCCTAATGAATAGGAACATTTTAAGAACATTCACACCCCAAAATGCTATCCTATTTTACTTTACCATCAAAAAAACTACTTTATCAATTATACAATACTATTTTACAATACTTCAGCATCCCAACTTTTATTTTACAATATAACACATTAAAATAATATTTCTACACAATAAAATAATATATTCCAAAATAGAAGAGAGAAAGTGTTGGCATTGTTTAATAAAAAGTAAGAGAGAGAGAGAATTACATAATAATATATCTCTTTATCATTTGCAATTCTATTACAATGTAGCAGTATTGCAAATTTTTGTGCAATACTTGGCTTTTACAAGTTCTAATGGAGTGGGAATTTTGAGCTTAAATGCTAAAAAATGCTTACATTTAGCATAAAGCATTTGAGATGTGAATGCTCATATCTTCTAATCATCAGAGCCATTTTGAATTTGCTTATATGATTTGTTAAGCTCCAATTTTGGGTAAAGTGAAACCAAGATCTGCAGAGTTATCAAAGATTTTTTTTTTTTTTTTTAATCACATAGTACTAAGATTTTCTTTTTCTTTTTTTGAAAGTTCAAACAGAAAGAGGGAAACTAAGTGCGATTAATTATGCCATTGCTTGAGGAAGTGGGCGACCATATATGCATAAAATTACGTTCACGTTTCATCACAGTGACTTTTTAGTTTTCATTTGTTTTAGCGATTGTGTATTTCTATTCTCACGATGAATAATGAGCACCCCAGAGTTCAACTGCATCAATTATTATTGGTACTAATTTTTAGATTGGCCACGTTTTCATTGAAATCACAGCAGAAATTAAAATAATAAACTTGCTTGAATTCAATGCCGCAAGATCGATGGTACAATAAACTTGTTGATCCACAAGGTGCACTCCAAATTGGACAGAGTTGAGAAATAATACGCCCAGCATCTTAACTGTTTACTCGGATACATTATTGTTTTACATTCACTATTTATTCATAAATATGCAAGTGCAGCACACATTAAAAGGGTTAGGCTCCAGCACAAAAACAAAAGATAAAACATAAATCAGCCACAAAAGGGGGGGGGGGGGTGGTTGTTGAGGGCCTAATGTTACACAAGTAAGATAGATAAGGATGTCTATTGTGAAGGCCATAAACCAAGATTGGCCTTTTAAAAAATGAAAATGATGCAGAAAGTTTCTCCTGCTTGTCTTGTGACTCCATGCTTGAGTTTCAACTTTGAATCCCCTAGCACACCTGCTGGGGTATACTTGCATGCTAATCTTACTAACCTTAGTCTTTTACCAAAAATACAAAACAAAAAACTGAAAACATTGGTTTATCCAATATGATACCAAGCCTAATCAACCAAGGGAAAATATCTACCAAAGCCGCAGTGGTCTCACCAACCATCTCGAAGTAGTTGGATCAAGTCTAAATATTATGTATCAGCTACCAAATACCTTACTAAACCATTATCCCAAGTACATCAACAGAAAAAAAATTTCTGTTCCATGGCTGTTACAAGAACCTTCAATCAAGCATAGAGTGGCCAGCAAAGCAATGAGTCAGGGCATCTTAGTGTGAAAGGAAAACTTCAGTGGCATCAGTAACCCTGCTTTGCAGTAGCAAAACAGCATCCACATTCAGTGCCCATTATAATGCTCCTACAGAGCCATTAAATAGGAAATGTGCTGTCACACTAGCATATCCAAACAACATTTGGACATGATATCATCTTCACAATCTGATTAATGGTGCAACATTTGACAGGCAATATGTAGGAGTCACATGGTACACTATTCAAGACTATTACTAGTGAATCATTTGAAACATACAACAAAATGGATACAGAATGTATGTACCATGGGAATGAGATTCTTGAAGGTAATTGATCCGGAGTACCTAAAAAATGTGAAAACTCTCACACTGCTCCAACTGGAAAAAACTGAAAGCAATGTGTTACATCTGCAAAAGGGGAACATAACAACAAAAGTTAACCTATCAGAACAGCAATTCCAATCTTTTGAAGCTATTTCAAGGCAAATAATACTAAGCATCATTCTGAAAGCTAAAACTATAACAAAGAAAATATAGTGATGGTGAGAGTACAACATAAAGTTACTTGAAATAGGGTGAAAAAGATCAAAGTAACATACATAACCCCCACCACACACTGGAAGTAAAATTTCCAGGTATTGAAATTGCTTCAGATACACCCTTCACATCTTGACTTGAAGCCAAAATGTAAGATGGCTATTATTCCATCATCTTTACCATAACAAACCTACTGCTATCACCTTATGATCAATATTTTTAAAATTTATAATGAGCTACAAACAATTCTCATTTTGACTGTCACAACAGTAGATTAGTCAAAACCCTGTTTCATGACCATAAAGAAAGTTATTATAGACCTTGAATGAAGCATACCATGTTTTGCAGGCCGCCAATGGAAGGCTGGATAATATCCAACAGAAGAGATGAAAATGCAAACTGCAACCATATTCTTTTGCTTTGCTTGGGGTTCAAGCAACAGGGAAAAATGAGAAAAGAGTGATCACGTTGAGCCGTCACCAATAGTCATAAATTGCCCAAGTGCTGTACTTACACGGAACTACACCAAACAAGAATCAGGTATGGTTTAGCAAACAGATAAAAAATGACCAACAAAAATCCATCCAGTTTGAGATAAAAGATTAATAACCTTTACATCCACACAAGGATCATTGACCATTGTCTTTATTTGAGAAACTATGCTAGCACTGCGTAATTTTACAACCCGACTGGATGCACCAGGACTTGATGGAATAGTGAGATTTATTATGGTCCAGATGGCTGCCGTACGTAACTGGCTGTCATTACTCTGCAAAAACTTGAGTATAAAAGCTTGGGTCCCATTGTTCACTTGTAAAAGGAGTTGGTGCATTACTGCTTCCTTATGAAACTCGTTCCCACTGGCAATATTGCTGAGCACATACATTCCCTAAATGAAAAGAATTTCAGGGAGCTATAAATGATGATGATGCTAACAAATATATATATATACACACCAAAACCTGCTATGCGTATTAATATCAAACGTAGACCTTGTTCTATAAATTTTATCATGGAATTTATGTCAGTTGTGCCCTTTAATGTTGATACTATATTACATATGAAAAGGCATGAATGCTATATTATGATATAAACTTATTATAACTATTGTAAGGGGTTAGTAACTCATCTTACCATTTCACTATTCATTTTTTTTATATTAAAAATTCTAAATAAAAAATTGGAAAGCATACTTATCACATATGATACAATGGATGTGTCCAGATTCTTTTTCCTGATGTGTAAACACTAACAGAAAATCCTTAAATTCTATAGTATAGAAGCTGAACATATCCAGATCCAGCAATATTCCACAGGAAGTACCTGTACTCTTTTTCTTCCCCATGACAAGAAAATTTTAAACCTAAGACCAATCCAACAACATCGTCATCAAGTGTCCATATGGATAACACCTAATTTTATGGCTCAAATACTTTTTTTTTTCTCTAAGTACAAAAATTTCATCACACTGCATGAATTAACAGTTACAGCCTAACACTACATGATATAATATTCATGATCTCTCATATCATTCACATCAGGGGCAAGAGACAATGAAAACAGGCGTGTGGTTTCACAAGTACTAATACATAATTATGTATGTATCTCAAGATAATTGATTATATTGTATTCCATGTGCAGGTTCTTTTATAGTTTCCATTGTAAAGATAAATTTGTAAAACCTCACATTTAGTGGAAATTCTCCATATGCCTTCAAATATTAAACAACTACAACAATGAGGCTTCTTTAATAAAGACAGCAGAATGAATTGTGCTAAACTCTGTCATATAGAGAAGAAGTTTTCTAATGGAGGCAAAAGAAACCAAAATAGGCGCTTTAGGTCTCACTTTCAACTCAAAAAATAATTTTGTAAAATCATACAAAACTTCATTAGGTAAAAATGAAATTGACTGTCCTTATTTATCAAAAAAGGGATTAAAATAATACCTCCAACACCCCCCCCCCTCTCAAAAAAAGGTTCAAGAACTACTAGATGCACATGTAACTTACCAATTTATTTATTATAAAAAAATAAAAAGGATGCAGGGAGGATGAGATTCATATGAAGTCTGCCAGGCACTGGTTATATGTATGTATTTAACATGATTATGCAAAAGATTTTAAATTCTGAGTCTCTTGAAACCATTGGCAATTTTACAAATCAATTGAAATTAGTGAGAAGTTTTTAGACTAACATTTTAACTTAGCATAGCATTCCGCCAACAAGCTTTAGCTCAAATGGCACTTCCTTCCCTTGTAAGAGCAAGGTTACGTAATAAAGTTATAAGCAATTAGGAATTGCATCTCATAATCTCAATTGGTAGTGATGACAAGATGCAACATGTCACTATCAAATCAATATGACACTCTAAAGTAACACTCTTATGTAATAATTACCAGCTAATGTTGCTTGTCAGACCTGTAATTGCACTCTATGTAATAATTACTAGTTCAAAATGTTACTTCTCAACTATTAAAGGCTTCTAACCTGTATCCCAATTTCGGCCTTTGATGTATTCTGCAATTGTCTTCCTATAGCATCTAATATAATGCCATCTTCAGCGAACACATACTTAATAGAGTCTAAACATCCATCAACAAGATTGCGAACAAGAGCCAGAGCTCTCTCTTGGACAAAAGGCTCAGGGTCTGCACCGTAAATGCAATAAGCAGTGGTTTATACCCCATCACTATAGCAAGAATTTGAACTATTGTCACAAAGAGAGTTTGATCATTACCACAGATAAGGCTTGATAATGAGGGTGCCGTGAGCTCTAAAAAAATTCTTTCTTTACAAGTGTTGTCTGCAAGGAACATCAAGTTCCTCAAACCACACAAAGCATTAAACCTTAGAATTGGATCCATTGATTTTGATAATTGTACAAGAAGTTTTAGACCTCCACATTGTAAAAAGGTAGACTTAGCAGTTGTAAAATCCACCACAATATTGCTAACAGCACCAAGAGCCGCAACCTGAAAAATAGAGCATTCAAGGGAGATTTTCTAAGCAACACTTGCTAAATTCATAAGTACTAATAAGGTTATATCTGCTCAAAAGTGATCACGCAAGTACTTTTTTTTTTTTTTTTTTTTTTTTGATAAGTGGAATGGAGAAGCACAGTTAAAGACAATGCATGTTGAAAAAGGATTTTCCAATTCAGAGATGGATGGGAATCCCTCTCTGTGTGATTTCACAATGAATAATTGCTAATGGCATTTTTTGTCTGCCTTCCAAACACCAGATTCAGGAAAAAGAAAATATGAGATAAATACTAATAGCTGCAAAGCTTAAAATTAGATAATCAAAATAATAATAAAACTGTTAAGGCTATGCAGATGCTACCAACACAGCATGGTTTTAATTTATAAAGCACAATTCCTCACGAAAACTTAGTTGTTTTGTTTACAAAGTGTTCACACCATTTATTATTATACCATTCTGATGATGTGAGTACAGACAGATCAATTACACTCAACCTCCAGTCTAAGAAAACCCGTCTCTGAATCTATGAACCAGTTGACTCTCTCAGAGACTCGATACATTCCCTTTATTATAGGTATACAACTCACACTCAAACACAGTGGGAACTATATGAGAACACGGGATTGCAAAATTGTCTGAATACTAATGTTCTTTATGACTAGGATACAGAGCTTACGTCCACTTCCATTTCTTTGGTGAGGTACCATCTGAGATCACAGGAAAATCAGTTGCAAACTATCATAAATTTTAAGCTAATCCTGATTTATGCAACAATTTGAATGATTATGCTATAGATAATTCAATTTCTAAAATGGGGTGTCATTAACCATGAGAAAAGTCTGCACCAGAAACCTCCCTTCCCTTGTACCTAGAGCTAAGAGGTGGTTGGCTTCCTAAGGGTTTTAGTTGGGCCACATAATAGTATAGTACACATTACCTGTCTAAATAAATTGAGAAAACTACAATTCAACTCCAAACTATTTACTGGGGATCAACCTGAAATCACCTACTGATATACACTTCCAAAAAAAAAAAAAAAAATATTGAGAAGGTTTGTCCAAATTTGATTAGATTTGAATATTTAAAATTTATACCCTTTACAAAATGATCAACTGATTGTGTTCAGGGTCTGATGTTGTCAGCTCCACTCATATTAAGTAAGCTCAATATTACTTTGCATGCATATGCAAACAATGAAGAATAATACGATGTATAGAGAAAAAAAGGGGAGGGGGGGGTGATGGATGGGGAGAAGCAAGAAGCATTGGTGTACTTCAGGGAACAAACAAAGTATGATGAATGGGGGTGTAATATATACAATCATACCCTGATTTTATCAGCACAATCATATGCTACATTTTATATTATGAGGAGAATCTTTCACTCCTTCACATCTTTGAACTAAAGCAAGAAACCAGCTACATATAACCTAAATTAGGGGTTATAGGCAGATAGAATAAGTTTTACACAATTCCAAAAGCTACGAGCAAACTCTTCTACTTGATTGGGGCTCCCGAGGTGCTTACCCAAGAAACTCCACATTCCAAACTATATGAAGGTTCGTAAGCAACTTAAAACAAGGTATAAATGTAATAACTTCAATTATAATTATAAATAAATAAATAAGGCTACCACACACAAATTTTTTTAAGCTATGAGTAAAATCTTCCAAATGGCTTCCAAAGCACTTAACCAAGTATCTCCACATTCCCAAGTCCCAACTCTATTAAGGTTCATACAGAACTTACAACAAGGTGTAAATATAATAGACTTCAATTATAGTAAAGAATAAATAAATAAATAAAAACAACCTATGTGAAGAAAAATGATCATCAGTATGATAAGCTTGCATACCTGGACAGAAGTAGAAGGGTCATGTAAAAGCCGAACCAAGGGAATAACAATCATTTCTTTCATAAAACGACCTGCACTCAAACTCTGAACGATATTTTATCAGCAAAAGTCTATTCTGTAATCATCATAAATCAGTTATCATGAACTAAACATTCATAGCACAAACCTTGATTGACCGAGAGACACTTCTTAAGCAAATGCAAGCTGCAGTACGTACGTCAGCAACCTCATGAGTCAGTGCATCAGTTACCAAGTTCAATACCTGTATTCATGACAATATATTAGAAGTTACAAATTGGTAAAATAAACATAAAAGTCTAAAAAGTGCAGACTTTATATTATCTTTAATTTGGCTTATTTCCCATGTATTCATAAGTAGTTGAGGATGGGAAACAAGGCAAAAATAGATAGCATATCATTAGCATCAAGAAAAAAATATATTTGAAAATAGAATCAAACACGTTGAATGTCCAGCAGTCATGCACCCAAAAAAAGGTGACCTTCCAATTCCTAACAATTAGATTAGTTGAGCAATTCAATTCTTAATCAATTCCTGCACTCCCATAGTGATTGGCTATTTAGAAATGATAAATGATGCACATAAAACATACTAGAGGAGAACAAAGATATAACCAGATATTATTGCTAAAGGATGATGATGAGGCAAACACCAATTATGGCAGTCAACTATGGCTATCATGGGGTTGCAAAAACTTCTTTAAGATGTCTAAAACCATTAGCATATATTTTGCATGCAAACTAAAGTCAAGTAAAATCTACAGACGCCAAGAAAAAGATGGACAGCTAAATCCAGGAGTAACAATACTTAGGAAAGACAATGTTCCCTCATAAACAAAACTCATCTACAATGACATATAAAAGAATTCTACATGGATATTCAATACCAAGCAGTTCAATAATGATACTTAACAAGCTACAAAGTCCTAAATTGAAATACATAAGATCTCTCTTCAAGCACTTGGGATTGTAATTACTTTTGCCAAGCAAGGGAAAAAAAACATATTCCGTATGTGTGCACATGCACACAGAGGTAAAACATAATTTAGCCATGCAAACTTCAGCCAACTATTAATTCCCATAAACCAAATCTCTGTTGCCCATCCTCTTTAATATTACCCCCAATTCATAAATCTACTTCATTACCATCATTAACGTGACACATACATATCGACATCCCTTACACTAAAACAAGTCCTCAACAACAAAGCGTTAGTCCCAAATCTATATCCATTATGAAAAGAAATTAATAAATAAAATAAAAAGTTATACAATATAGGTCCATGTTCCTAATGACTCATTGCAAGGGATGAATGGACAGTGAGATTGAGAACAATTAATAAGCATACAAAAATTCAACAGATGATATAAATATTAAATGCAAACAATTAAAATCAACTGTGCCAGTTTATGCATCCATTATGAAACAACAGACCTCTAGTGAGAGGAACCTGGACCTGCAGCTCTCCAATTTTGAGCATAGCTCAGCCAATGCCAACAAAATTCCCTGGTAACGTCTGGGCTGTAATAAATGTTTTTGCAAATGGTTATGAAGTTTATCAATAGCATTTGCCTCAAAAGCCAGTTTCTGTAGATCCTCCTTTTGTGCAAGTAAACTAGAAAACGCAAAGGAAGCTTCTTCTCCAACTTGCCCAGGATCATCAAGAAGTTCAAGTAAAAGGTAAACCAATTTGGTTTTAATGCCTATATCTTGCAGATGGCAAGGAGACGTGTTCCTTATAACAATTAAGCACATGCAGGCCAGTAACCTTGTCCGAGGATTCCTATCTTTAGATAAGTCAATTACAGAGCTCAGAGCTCTTCTGCTTTCAGAGACAAACTTTGAAGCAGCTTCTGGATTCTTTTTTATTATGGTAGCAAGAGATTCTAAACTAGCATCTTTCTGGCTTGGGGAACCTTCAAGAAGGCTAGTAAGTTTCTTTAAAACCCCAGCATTACATAATGCTTTTTGCTCCACAACAGTCTCACAAGAATGTATGATGATACTTGCACCAAGTCCCGTAACAGTTTCATTCTCACTATTCAATAATGAAAGAAGAAATTCCATGTTTTTCTCTTGTAGGAAATCATACTTTGGAGCCAGTTTCGATTGATAAATCATTCTAAGGGAACGTGCACCAGCATCCACAACCTGAAAACAAAGCAAGTGTCCAAATGACATTTGAAATGAAGCAGGCAGAATCAGTCACTATTAGATACAGGGTACAATCAATTTTGTGAACAATCCAAGAATGGAAAGATTAAGAACAGACTAGTCACTTATGTGTGTGTAATATATTAAAATGATAGAAGTTACAACTAATGGAACTGAGAGTAGATGAAAGATTTTGAAGAATCTGAAACAAATATGAAGATTTCATTAAAGAAAGGAAAGATAACAATTTCCCTTCCCAAGCTTCACCCATCCCTACTCTAAAAACTATATTGAAATAATCAAAGATAAATGAAGAAAATTGGGCATAAACTACAAAAAAATACTACAACCTTAAATGAAGCAAAATCCCCCAACATTGAGCTAACAACCACCACACACCAAGTTACCAGGAAAACACACACACGCTTATATACCCAATACACAAAACTAAGTCCATGAAACACTCCCTACACAAGTATGGCACCTTTTTCTTTTCTTTTATAAGCAAAATAATTCATCAAAGAGATGTCAAGGGGTGTCACCAAGGTATACAAGAGAGAAGCACCAAAGACAAAGCAAAACAAGAGAAACAAAAATTGGAAACTAAGGATCCATGATAGAAGGATAAGAACGTTTTGGCCCTAGGGGGGGAGAGGCAAGAGGAGATTCAAACTAGTGACTCTGCTTCATGAGGCATTGTCCTCAACATATCTGTTATCCCTTGGGGTTAATAAGAGGTCAAGCATTTGTCATCCAAAGCATAAAGTGTCAGTGAGAAACAATTTTCGATTCTTCCGATTGTGTGTGTCCCTTACCATAGAATATCTCACCAATCATATTCAACACCATCCCAACTAAAACAGGAGTTCCAGCGTAAATTATCCACCATCCCCCAGCACAATCAATTACCACTGCATTCTTATCGCCGGCAACAGACACCAAAGCACAGAACACAGTCTTAAAGGACTTTCACCACACCAAAACACTACATTAAACTACTTTAGAGTCCCAAAACGAAACGACAAGCTTCTGATTCATTATCAAACACAGACAGAATGGCTTGGAAAAAAAAAGAAACGACCGCTCAACTAGAAAGCCAAATACAAGAGTAATTCACTTCTCAAAAAGATGAAATACAAATTCTACTAGCATTTCATCTCTCTCTCTCTCTCTCTCTCTCTCTCTCTCTCTCTCTTCCAATAATTTACATAATTCACACATGACACAACATGAGAGCGCGCACACCCATATACATTCACTTCTCAAAAGCTGAAATACAAAACTTACTAGCATAATAACTCTCTCTCTCTCTCTCTCTCTCTCTCTCACACACACACACACATACACACACACACATTTGATTAGAATCCAATAATTCACACAAACAGGAAATTCAAAATTTTTTCGATATACACATATGAGTAATTCACTTCTCAAAAGCTGAAATACACAATCTCCTAGCATAATCTCTCTCTCTCTCTCTCTCTCTCTCTCCTAGAAGCAAATAGTTTGATAAACATAATCAATTCAACAAAATTTCCAATCCACAAAACCAAACAGTGAATTCAATTATTACAAATCGAAATCACCTTATCGTCCGGAAAGGAGAGAAGAGCGACGAGATTAGCGAAAGCACCGGAATCCAGCACGGCACGAACGCCGGCGTCGAAGCCACAGGCGAAGCTACCGAGCGCCGCAGCCGACTGGACGAGCAGGTCAGCTTGCGCTTGAGCCTGAGCCTGCGCTAGGGCACAAGAGACAGCCGGCACGGCGCCGAGCTTGAGGAAGAAGAGCTTCTTGGTGCGGTTACCGATGATCTGGTTCTTGAGCTCCCTGAGAGCCCTCAGCTTGATTTCCGAGTCCGCGGAGCCTATTCGGACCATGAGGTCCGACGAGGCGCGGCGGTGGCTCGACGAGGCTGAGGCTAAGGCTGAAGCTGGGGTTGGCATGGTTTGCGAGCTTCGTACGGAATTTCATGCGAGCTCAAGAAGAAAGCTTTGGGGGTTTCTCAGAGACAGAGAGAGAGAGAGAGAGAGAAATGGGAATTTTGAGTTTTTAAAACTTTTTTTTTTTTTTTTTTTTATTTTGCTTAACAAGAAAAACTAACAAAGCTTTACGTCTTGGTTAAAATATTAAAAGCATGCAAAAACAATCTTGAGATTTGAACTCTTTCTCATACATATCTAAGATTAATTTTTCATTAGCTTTTATGGACGAAAAAATCATATATTAAGCGAAGTCCTTTCGGATTTGGTTGCACAATAATCATGTGATTTTTTTGTTCATGTTAGACTTAAATACCAATTTGACATATATGGAAACGGTTTGAAGTTGTAAGAAAGAATTGAAACACCGTAATTTTGCATTTTGGCCAAAAATTCATAGTTCTTTTTAATGTCCAATGAGATATTAATTTAAAATTTAAAACCTTTGCAATTTGATCGATGATAATTGTTTGCATTGTGATTGAGTTGAGAGATTAAATTGAAAAAATAATGTAAAAACTTGGTGATTATAGATTTAGAAGGTGTAAATTATAATTTAGTCATAATTTAATTATGAAGTGATAAGGTGTATAATTCTAAAATATTTCCCCTTCTAAAAAAAAAAAATCTAAAATATTTTAAGAAAACATATCACTTTTAGAACGTCGTTGAAAATTAAAGTTATACACATGCAAAAATTGTATTTATAAAAATATACGTATGTTTTATATGTTTAATGTATTATTTATTTCTAATAAATGATGAATGAGATGTGTACAAGAAAGGAGAGACTACAAAATCGAATGGATAATTAGGTATTTGTAGAGATTTGCAAAATCTTGTTAGGAAAAAAAATGAAATGAGGGTATGAGATCTAGAAGTGTTGTTAGTCAAAATGAATTTATTTAAGTAGGTGAAGAAGTGCCATTTTGATTAGGATAGACCCTCCCCCAAAAAAAAATGTAACTAAAGGCTTGTCAAATGGTTTTGACATCCTAAAATCATCATAACATTCAAGACTCTTGTTCAAGATATTGTTGTACTTTTTTTTGTCAGTTTCCCTTGAGAGGATTTGCCAACGACTTTATTCTATGAAAAAAAAAAGTTGTGGATAATTCACGATCCATAAAGTCACAAAAGAATGAAGGAAAAGGAAAAGGGGCCTAGGGTGACAAAATCTATCACTTTGTGATTCACTTGTCGACTTTACTGTTAGCAATCTTTCAAAAATTTAATGGACACTCGCATTTGGGGCAAAAGTATATTATATTTTCGCACGGCCGCAATGTATGGGCCCTGTCCAATTGTAGAACATACACGTGTAAGTGTGATATTATATAGAGCGAAAATACCATATTCTTTCTCTACATTTGGACCCGCATAATTGAAATGTCGGAAACATCATATTAAGAAGGTTTTGCAATTCATTTTTATTTTTATAAATTGATAGTTATAATGGAGATGGAGGATTTGAATCTGAAATGTCTCAATTGAAAATATTAAGAAGTGTCAACTAGTTGAACTATAAGACTCTTGGCTTCTGTGCGGAAATCATATTTTCAGGTGGGTAAATTGAGATTGTATCTTCCTTGGCTTATCCATAACTCTAGTTTCCAAAGTAGTAGGGTCTAAGCAACATGACAAACCCACTTCTTCTGGTATGAAGTTATGTACTGAACTATCTCATGGGATCCTCATAAGCAAAGCTTTGATAGCTTGGTGATGTATTTAATGTAACTATCATGATGTGTATATGAAAATAACTAACAAAGAAAGGTACTGTAACGGTCGCTGGATAGTCACGGTTGTCCACAAAACAAAAGTTACAGGAGTATAGAAGACCCTTTAATTTGTTTATGCATTTACCAACATGAACCATAGGCTTGTTTGCATATTAACGAACAGAGCCTTTTTTTTTTTTTTTAGTATGAAGTTATGTACTGAACTATCTCATGGGATCCTCATAAGCAAAGCTTTGATAGCTTGGTGATGTATTTAATGTAACTATCATGATGTGTATATGAAAATAACTAACAAAGAAAGGTACTGTAACGGTCGCTGGATAGTCACGGTTGTCCACAAAACAAAAGTTACAGGAGTATAGAAGACCCTTTAATTTGTTTATGCATTTACCAACATGAACCATAGGCTTGTTTGCATATTAACGAACAGAGCCTTTTTTTTTTTTTTTAATTATGAAAATTATAATTTTTTATATTTAAAATATAGCTTATCAATGTGCAAGTCTCATTAGTCATGAAACTAGTGAGGCTTGCATAGTAATATACTAATATGTGAAATTTCAAATAGGTGGTTTGATGGATGAAATTTGGATTTACCTCAGTTAAGAGGTCTTTTAGTAGAAAATACTAATAACACTAAAAAATGAAATGTTTGGTTCACACATCACTTGAATCTCACTTCTCATACCTCAATTCTCACGATTCAAAGCTTAATTTCATATCTCTTATTGTATTCTCTACTTTTCTCTTAACTTACTCAACAATGTATTTCGCTCAAATAGTGGCTTTAGTGTTCAGCTTTAAAATTAAAGTTTAACTCAAAAAGGTGGAACCCACAAGTTTGTTTTTTCAAGAGGGTAACAATACTCTTCTTGCTCTCATACTCGCGTGATATTTTCTCTCTCCCACTCTTTCATTTTTCTCTCTAAAAATGTCAAGCAAACAGTAAAGGGGAATAGCAAAAAAGAATGGAAAGCAAATCAAACACAAGCAAATCATTCCTAGTGCAAATTCATATTCCACTACATAGTTAGTTCGTATGCACACACGCATCAGAAGGCTACATTTTAAACTAATACACACAGATACCCATTTTGAAACAAACCCCAAAACCCAAAACAAAAATCTTTTCTTTTGAAACCCCAAATCCAAATCAAAATTCTATTTTTCAAACCCTCAAACCTAAATCAACCAAATCCCCAAACGCACAAACAATTACAAAGGAAGGAACTTTCAGCCCAAAGAAGAAAAAAAAGAAAATTGAACAAATAAATATACAAAAAATAAAAGAGATCTGTAATTGCTAACATATCAATTCTAAGCCTAATTCATCTAAACAATTAATGATTCGAAGGTTCACAATGAATAGATCAAAGCCTAGACCATCACCATCAAATTGATTTGAAGTAAACATATTTTATGAGACTAACAATATAGATCTTCAATCAAACTTCAATATAACTTATATATATATATATACATATACATAGACAAGATTAATTTGAGTAACAATATGCATGACACTTTTTTTTTTTTTTTGAGATACCAGACTTAAAGTAGTTTGGGACTTTATTCAATAGAACTAATGGACATAAAAAAAGATTTGCGGGAAAATGTCTTCAAGGAGGTCTTCCAACCACACTTGAAGTCCTGAACACCTTCTAAAACCCTATAAACTACAAGAAATCCACTAAGGAACTAAATATATAAGAGAATGATTTATGTGTATTCAAGTTTAGGGGACTAAGGCAAGGTGACCCCCTGTCAGCCTACCTCTTCGTAATTGGGCAAGGAGTCATTTCCAGGGTCTTGGAGAAAGAATTCGCTCTAAAAAACATTGATGGGGTTAAAGCAAGTGTTCATGCACCACCAATCAAGCATGTAATGTATGCAGACGACATTATTTTCTTCTCCAAGGCAACAAGGAACAATGCTAATGCCATTGTCAATTGCATCCATAAGTACTACTCCTAGTTGGCCAAAGCCTCAACAACTCTAAGTCCGAGGTATATTTCTCAAAGCACTCTTCACACCAAAATTGCAGAGCTGTCAAACACATTTTGCAAATGAAAAAATTGAAGAAGGATGCTATCTATTTGGGCTCTCCCTTCTTCTTGTCTAGAGCCCGAGCAAAGGACTTCAAATATATCATAGATAAGGCCAAAACGAGGCTCACGGGTTGGAGAAGCAAATGCCTTTCATGGGCAGGGAGGTCAACCCTTTTAAACTCAGTGGTTCAGTCCATCCCTACCTATGTTATGTCTTCATTCAGCATCCCTAACACCATCTGTAACAAGTTAGACTCTTTGTCTCGAAGGTTTTGGTGGAAACCTAAGAATTTAGAGGGGAGATTCCTAGCCTTTACTACCTGGGACAACTTATGTAAGCCAAAAACCAAAGGAGGTTTGGGGTTCAAAAAAGCAAAACAAATGAACAACGCCTTGCTTGCTAAAGTCGCTTGAATGGTCGCATCCAAAAGAGACAGTCTCTACATGTCTATCCCCAGGGCTAAGTACAGAGTAAGAAATGATTGGCTAAGAAGAGAACCCCCAAAAAGCGCTTCTCCAATTTGGAAAGCCATCAAAGGTGTTAAGAAAATCATTGTCAAAGGGGCATGCTACCTAATAGGAGATGGAGCCTCCATTAATGTCTGGCTAGACCCGTGGGTTCCTTGGATCCAAAATTTCATGCCAAAGCCAGCATAGCCTGCCTTTGCTGAGACAGCCATTATGGTATCCGTGCTTATAGATGGACTATCTCAGCACTGGAAAGAGAGTCTTATCCACCAGCTCTTTGAGCCATCATCAGCAGAGGCAATCCTATCCATCCTACTGGCATCACACAGAAGCAATGACAAGCTTATCTGGGTGCCTTGCTCAAAAGGAGAATTTGCAGTCAAATCAGCTTACAAAGTCACCAACCCGCATACATCACAAAGTCCTCTAACTGACCAGCTATGGAGAAGGCTTTGGAAAATCAAAATGCCTGAAAGGATCGAGATGTTGCTATGGAGGATCGCATTAAACACCATCCCGGTTAAAGAAACTCTAGCTCAGAGAATGGGATTGGAAAACCTGGTTTGTGAACTTTGCCATGAAGCTACTGGATCTTCCTGCCATCTATTCTGCCATTGTCTTGTAGCTAGAGCAATCTGGTTCACTTCTTGCTGGGGAATGAGAGTTCATGACCATAACCTTACCAATTGTGCTGATATTGTAAAGTTGGTCCTTGATCCACCTATACCCTCGGCACAGGGAGTAGATAGGGAGCACATCATTACAAATTTGGCGTTCACTTTGGACGAAATCTGGCACTTGAGGAACTAAATCATCTTTGAAGGGACCAAGCTTGACATCCTTTCATCCAGCAATCGTATTACTCGAAGAGTAGCAGAATTCACCAATTTGCACAACTTGGAAGACCAAGCACCCCCCCTTGCCTTACCAACTTCTTGGTCACTTCCACCAGTGGCCACCATCAAGCTTAATGTAAATGCTGCAATTGGCTCCACACTCACAGCACTGGCTATTCTTGCTAGAGACCACACCGGGGTTCCCATCAAACTCTGGGGGAAAAATATATTAGCTGTCTCCTTGTCCAAGTAGAAGTCGCCTCAGTGTTGTAGGCCATCAACCTTCCCTCTGCTGAAGGATGGACAAGAATCATCATCGAAGGAGACTCTAAAATTTGTTTCGATGCCCTTTTTGCCAAGGACTCCCTGCCACCTTAGAGTATTAGTAATATTGTTAGTGATGTTTTTTCTACTAATGTGTTGTTTAATTCTGTTCCTTTTGTTTGGGTTAGAAGAGTTTGCAACGATGCAGCCCATGAAGCTGCCAGGTTTGCACTCCAATCCCCTGTGTCTTGTTGTTTCTCTTTGGACAGTCTACCATTGGTGCTTGCCATCGCTTGTAAGGCAAACTTCCCCCCTTGTTCCTCCCTTTTTTAGTGAATGAAATGTCATTGAAGTTTAGCAAAAAAAAAAAAAAGTTTGTTAGTAGTGAGTGGCATTGTTCTCTTGAAAATGAGCATTTCATTTGTACTTGAGGCTTATCAATTTTCACAATTGTTCATTTCACGTGTCTTCCTCTTCTTGAGGTTCAACAACTATTATCAATTGATTTTTGACATATCTCTCTCACTCTCTCTCTAGGGTTTCAACGATGCTTATCTCAATGCCAGATGGCAATTTATAAATGTATAAAAAACGCTTCGAAGCTACATTCCTTAAACATGCACTTTTTATGGGCTAATAACTCCCTATAGGAACCACCATATATTCTCCCACATCATTTCACACACATTCCTTTGATACTACAAATTAAAATTTCCCATCTTGCCACTCGTCATGTTTATTATGGTTAAAATAAATTTTAATTTAATTCCAACATGCTTAAGCTTTTTTCAAATTTATTCACTTTGAATGATAAGGATAAAATGATTGGCAAATAATAAAAGTGATATGAATGACAAATTTATATAAAAAATGACAGTTATTTAATCAATTATAATTTAACATTTCAACCAAAAAAAAAAAGAAAAGAAAAAAAAAAAGAAAAAGAAAAAGAAAAGAAGGAGAAGGTATTTTTAATTATTATTTTTTATTGTATTTAATGTGTTAAAAGACTTAATTTGACTCTTGCCCATAGCCCATATTGACCCCTCCTCCTACCTGAACCAACCAAACCTCCGCTCCCACCGCACCCACTACACTACGCTACACTTCCTCCAATGAAAGTCCACAGACCCCACCTACTTGGTCCACCGCTTCATCCGGTCACCAACCTCGACTTCCTCTCACCTACTCTCACTCTCACTCCCACCCCTTCTTCCGGTTACCCCCCCCCCAACAAAATTTCACGCCAAATTTCAACGCTCTTTTACTCTCTCTCTCTCTCTCTCTCTCTCTCTTCTCTCCCTTCATAAATTCAACTCAAATTCACTCTCATTCCGAATTTCATTTCACTGTAATTTCAAATACCCCACACACACTCTCTCTCTCTCTTTTTCTTTCTCTTTCTCTACCATGGCGATCGAGCTTTTACTCTCTCTCTCTTCTTCTTCGGGTTTTTGCTCGGTCTTGAAGGCCGTCTCTGCCTCTGTCTTCGCTTTCCGTTTCCTCTTCGCAGATCGATGAATGTGTGTGCATAACAGAGTTCCCGTACAGTCACTTAGGGTTTTCAATGGCGCTTCTCGGCGTATTCCATACTCACCATTTTCGAATCTGTAAGTTTCATTTTTTCTTAATTTTTTTTTACGTTTCGGTTTTTTTTATTTTATTTTATTTTATTTTATTTATTTTTTAAATTTATGTAAATATATGTTTTGTCGTTTGGTTGCCGAGAAAGTGTGGGAAAAGAGAAGAAAAGAAAAGAAAAGTGAAAAAGTTTTGAATTTTTTTAGTTTTTTTAGTTTTTTTGGTTGTTTGACGTTTGTTTATTTTTTATTTTTTTTGCTTCTCTTTCGGATATATATGTTTTCATTTTATTTTAAATTTATGTAAATTAACGTTTTTGTCGTTTGGTTGCTGAGAAAGTGTGGGAAAAGAAAAGAAAACAAAAGAAAGTTGAAAAAGTTTTGAATTTTTAGTTTTTTGCTGTTTGACTAACTGAACCTACTTTACTGTTTTCTTATCAACCAAACGAAAGCGTACTTGGGTGCATTTCCTTTTGTTGCGTAGAGAAGAAGTAGTTAATTTCAAACAAAAAGATTACATTTTAAATTGTAATAAAATCATTTTCTTTTGTGAATTTGAATATCGCAATGAGGGGGTTTTCCTCGAGATCCGATCCGTAAGATAAGGGCATTTGGGTCGGAATTCGGAGTCATCTCGAACTTTCCATCTTAGCACATCAAGATTATCATATATATAATAAATATATCTTTACCATGTTTGTAATCTGCGCCTTTTTCTTTAATCTATATAGTATATATACCCTATAAGCTTCTTGACCCTTGTCTTTCACTCAATCCCCTTTTTTTTTTTCAATGCTTTCCAATGTTCTGGTGAGTCTCTCTCTCTCTCTTTATTCTCGTCCCTTGGATGGTCTTTGGGTTGCTTTATTGTTATTTAATTGATTTGTTATACTTGGTTCTGGCTTACACTGTTAATTTTGTCAAGTGGGTATCTTTTAGATCAATATTTTTTTGCCTTGGGGGGTATGGAGGATTGATGCTAGAGAATCGTGGTGTATATTAGTATATGATTCTAACTAGTTTTTATATGCATTTATTCTCTTGAACTAGTATTTGATTCTTTGTAGATTGGGTGTCTTTCAGATTTTTTTCCCTGTTAATTAAAGCATGTGCGGTGGCCCGGAGCATTTAAATCCCCAACCGGTTCTTTTATCTTCCTCAGAGAGTGAATCTTTAACTAAAGATATGAATAATCCTGCCGGAGCAGTTGAATCCGAGCTTTCTGTCTCGATTTTACTTGAGCTTGCTGCAGGTAATGATGTGGAGGGTTTTAAGCAATCTATATGTAAATGTAATGCTTCTGTGATTGGCGAGATTGGATTATGGTATGGTCGGCAGAGGTTTTCGAAAAGGATGGTTCTTGAGCGTAGAACTCCACTAATGGTTGCTGCTAAATATGGTAGTATTGATGTTGTGAAACTAATTCTTTCTCAGTCTGAGGTGGATGTAAATTTTTCTTGTGGACTGGATAAGAGCACTGCCCTTCACTGTGCTGCTTCTGGTGGGTCTGTTGGAGCTGTGGATGTTGTTAAGTTGCTTTTACAAGCTGGTGCTGATCCCAACACTACTGATGCATATGGGAATCACCCATTTGATGTTATTATGGCTCCTGCCAATCTACCCAATTTGAAGGTGGCCCTTGAAGAGCTTTTAAGAACTGATGCTTCTTCTTGTCAGCAGGATCCACAGGTTTCAAGCGTTGATTTGAGATCCAGTTCTCCATCCCTCCCATCATCCCCAGAAAATAGTTCGTTGTCCTCTCTCTCAAATTCAATATTGTCTCCTGTAAATTGTAAGCCCATGTATGTTTCATCTGTACCAGAGAAGAAAGAATACCCAATTGACCCATCTCTTCCTGACCTCAAAAGTAGCATTTATGCTAGCGATGAGTTCCGTATGTTCTCATTCAAGATCCGACCTTGTTCCCGAGCTTATTCCCATGATTGGACTGAGTGTCCTTTTGTTCATCCAGGTGAGAATGCCAGGAGAAGAGACCCGAGGAAGTACCACTATAGTTGTGTGCCATGTCCAGAGTTTCGAAAGGGGACTTGTAGACGGGGAGATTTGTGTGAATATGCTCATGGGGTGTTTGAGTGTTGGCTGCACCCAGCACAATACAGGACTCGACTTTGCAAGGATGGGACGAGCTGCACACGACGGGTTTGCTTCTTTGCCCACACACATGAGGAGCTGCGACCCCTTTATGTGTCTTCTGGATCTGCAATGCCTTCGCCTCGATCAGCTGCCTCTGCTGCTGCTGTCATGGATATGGCAGCAGCCTTGAACATGTTTCCTGGCTCTCCCTCAGCGGCGTCTGCCATGTCACCTTCTCCATTTTCTCCATCAATGTCTCCTTCTGGTAATGGTATTTCACATCCATCCATGGCTTGGCCTCAGCAGAACATCCCGACTTTGCATCTTCCAGGCAGCAATCTACAAACAAGTCGTCTGAGATCTTCTTTCAATGCAAGAGACATTCCCTCTGAGGAGTATAATATGTTGCAGGATTTTGAAATGCAGCAACAACAGCTCTTTAATGATTTGACTTGTCTCTCGCAGCCTCACATCAGTAATTCCGGTGCCAATCTTTCTGTCCGTTCAAGAACCCTGACACCCTCAAATCTAGATGAACTGTTCTCTTCTGAGCTCTCATCTCCTAGATATTCTGATCAACTTGCGGCTTCATCTGTTTTCTCTCCATCACACAAATCAGTGCTTCTTAATCAATTCCAGCAACAGCAAAGCATGTTATCTCCAATTAAAACTAACGTGTTCTCTGCAAAGAATGCAGACCACCCTCTCTTGCAGGCTTCATTTGGTGTTTCCTCACCAGGGATGATGTCTCCTCGGAGCATTGAGCCTCTGTCCCCTATGGGTTCTCGGCTCTCTGCGCTTTCTCATCGTGATAAGCAGCAGTTACAATTCCGCAGCTTCAGCTCAAGGGATCTTGGATCCAACCTCCCACGTGATCTTGGATCTAACAGTGTTGTTGGGTCCCCCATGAATTCTTGGTCAAATTGGGAGTCCCACAATGGGAAAGTAGATTGGTCAGTTCAAGGAGATGAATTAGGGGGGTTACGCAAATCATGTTCAACTGCACATAATGGAGAGGAGCCTGATGTTTCATGGGTTCAATCACTGGTGAAAGAATCACCATCTGAAAATGCAGCTGTTCCAGTATCTGGCGCGGCACCTTCTGTTCAGGGTTCTGATTCTAAGCCCCAAAGTGAATCAGCGTGGCTTGAGCAATTGAAACTCGATCAGATTGTTGCTTAGTGAAAATGAAATCATTTTTACTGAGCATGAGGTAGTTAAAACTGAATTATTAATTCTTTTAGTTGTTAGGTAACTTGGGAGTTAAGAAGTTTACAGCAACAATTGAAGGAAAAGGAAGGACGAAAGTCTCTGATAAATATTGTTCAGTTCTCCATTTATTGTGTCATTACAGAAGTCAGGAAGGGATGAGAAACCTTATCTGGGTTATTTTGCAATGACCCTGCCCAGTGTAGGTAATTTTCTTTCCATATTTATCATAACCTAGGTCTATTTTTTCCTTAAATTATTTTGTTTTTATAATAGGTTACTTGTTTACTAGATGACAACTAAACCTTTGGGGTTGTTGTCCCCATTTCTTTTATTTCTTTTGTCTCTAATTATTGTAATTTGTAATGGAGTTGGGGGATTTTTTTTGTAATGCTTTAACTAGGTCCTTATTGGGAGACAAAGCACACATTTATTAAGAAATAAAAAAGAAAAGAAAATGGTGTTGCTGATGTGTTCCATATGTGGATGGAGTATTCTGGGAAGAAAAATAGTGACAGGACAATAGGGCATTTGGTTCTTAGATAATGATAATGATGTAACATTATATTTTAAAGTTTTATTATTTTGTCAAAATTGTTGTCTCAAATACTTCATCTTTTTCCATATTTGATTCTCATCAGTCTCAGCATTTACTTTTCTTTTCTTTTTCTCTCCTTTTATAGTATTTGTTTGTTTCTGTATCTGAAAGTATGGGAATCTGTGATGAGGTGGATCCCAATGGTGGGAATGGTGGGTTGGGATATTTGATTGGGGAGGTGGAAAAGTATTTAAATTTGGATTCTCTTTTTTTCTATTTTTTTTTGAAGATCAGGTTGTGTGGGGATGGGGATTTTATAATCTCCTTCAAGATGAGATTGTGATGTGGAACCTGCTTTTTTTGTGTGTGAAAGATTATGCCTATGAGGTATCAGTACCCAGATATGATGCCACCCCACTAATTCATCTGGTTGTGGGTCTTTATTGGCGTGGAGAATTTTTGTACGGTTCTGATGTTATGTGGGGGCATATATTGCTTGATGTTTTTTTTTTTTTTTTTTAAATTTTTTTTTTTTAAAATATTTTATGGAATTTGGGTTTTCTGTTTACTTGATGTTTTTTTTTTTTTTTTTTAAATTTTTTTTTTTTAAAATATTTTATGGAATTTGGGTTTTCTGTTTCCTAAGGACAAAGGCAATTGATATTATTGGGGTAAGGTCTGGTCATCCATCAATTTTCTTTGATGGTTGGTTGTTGGTGTTGCTGTTTATTGAGGGATTGTTTAAGTTATGGGCACTGTTAAATAGAATTTAAAACAGAAAACTCGTAGCATTTTGAGTTTTTGTTAAATTAAAGTGAACGACTCCCTCTTTGTCTGTGTCCCAAGGCCGAGAAAAGGAGGAAGGTTGCAGTAGGTTGATGGCCAGCTTAATATTTAGTCATTCTTTGTGAATAGATTCACTACAGTTAAGACATATGGCCGACTACAACTAACCTATTGAGATCCTAGCAAACTCCAAAATTTTGGAACTAGTACTTTGTTTGTTGTATAAAGGGAACAACTCTTGCCCAAAAGTTCAAATTATGGTCTTAAAACCGTTTTCAGCTTTAAGGATTCCAAAATTTATTTATTTGATAATTCAATAGTTGGGAGTTGGGAGATGAGGGATTTAAACTCTAAACGTGGGTGAACCATACGGAGAGCGAATTTGAAATATGACGAGGCAACTGAATTTTCTTTTTTGGCTGGCACCATGGTCATGGTGGGAGAAGTATGCACGGGCATTTTAAATTTAGTTGTGTAACATGGAGACATCCTAGCAATTTTAAAAGTACATTAATTAACTAATTCAATCTAGATAGACATCTGCACCCTCTTGGGACAGGCTTTACTATAATTATTTTGAAAATTGTTTGTTACAGTTTATTTCTAGATTATTTATCTTATTTTCAAAGCTAATAAATCAATGAAAATAAACTATTATTACCTTTATATTTCTATAAATTCCTTTTACGAATAACTTCAAGCTTTGATTTTCTTTCTTAATTGTTAAATAACAAATGGGGAATAGAGGATCCAACTTTTGACCCTTACAAGAGAGATTAGGTAATATCATTAGTTTACCGGTCTAAAATAAATAAATAAATGTATCAATTAAGCTTTAATTGGTCAGACGATACTAGAGATTGGTAAAGGACAAACAACTATGAAATGGATTGCTTTATAATTGAGATTCCTTTTCTCATTAATCAAGTTAAAGATCAAACAACTTGGCTTTTACATCAAAAATCTCCTCTTAACTATTGCTTTCACATTCACCAATTGACCTTCGTAGAATCCAAGGTTTTGAAAACTTTAAGGTACGAGTTTGAGGGAAGGTTAGGGGCACCAGTTCTTTGCTTATTAGTGACCCTAAGCTATGACCATAAGATAGATGACTTTTCCTACTTGACATTGCAATGTTTATACATATTATTAGCATTAATACAAGTGGTACTAGCTTTTCATTGAAAACTTTACCTAATTAAAGCTTGTTATTCTACTAAATCCTAATATTGTCAAACCGACCAATGTCTTATCAAGTCTTACCAATATCTAATCAAGAAAATGACTCCATGATCATATATATTAAGATGTCATTTTCAAGAAAAAAAAAAAAAAACAAATGTTGATTCCATTAACATTCTTGTCCCTCAAAACAAAATGACAAATCTTGTTAAAGTTTTTCAGAGCTGACAACCAATATAATTGCCCATACTATTTACAATGAAAAGAGCACTTATTAGCGTGCCTGTTATTATAAAGGAAAGAATGCAACAAAGCTCATAAGATATGAGCACTTCCATAGTAGCCTTGCAAAAAGATGCCAAATTCTTATGTATGCAATATGCTTAAGATGAAATATGGACAAATCAAAAGTATGGGACAAATATATAGCTATGGAAGTAGGGAAAAATTTTAAAAAGAGAGAGAGAGAGAGAGAGAGAGAGAGAGAGAGAGAGAGCTATTCGGTGGATTTATAATTAGGGGGGAAAATGTCAGGATGTCAAGCTTAAATGTACAGATTCAATTCTTAGAAGTGGTCCTTTTCATACAAGTAGTTGCATTTTACCAAACACAGAAATTGGACATTTTTTTTCTTCCCTCTCTCAAAAGTGGTGATGTTAATATTTTATAATATGGGAAAATGTTAATGGGCACGATAAGTTGTTTTTTAAAGATAAGCCATTGTGGAGTCTAGCCAATAAAAATGAATAAAAAAAATTGGCATTAATTAATGAAAGTAGCTAAAAATACTATTGAAGTAATAAATGAAACTTAAAAAGTTAGCTCAATTAGTTTCACACCTTATAAAACCAGTAAAAAATCTAATATAAAGCAATTCCTTCACATGCCTGTCAACACAACCCCAAAACTTAGTAATCTGTCTTCATAATATCAATAACTTGGGTGGCATGGAGTTGCTTCACAACAATTGAAATAATCTTTTTTGATAATCATGAAAGATTTTATTGAAGCAAGCAACAAAAGCATCCTAGGAACAGATCAAATTAAGATCCTCAAAATACACATCAAGAAAGGCTTGAGGTCCAGCAACTAAATCAAAACAGCCCATAACCTATTCTTTAAGAGACCAGCCTGCTAAAACATGAGGGGCTCTGTTCACCTCTCTATGTCCCCAATTAAGAGAACAAGAAGAGAAAGAAACAGAGAGGGCTAAGGCTTATGCTATGTTGCTTGAAATTCTCGAAGGAGTTTCTGCAGAGTTTCTGCAACTATCTTCTGAATGGTTTCAATACTCAATTTTGAATCACTTTCAATCATGACGTTTTCCTAATTGAGAGACTTTGCAAGCTGAATTAACCAGAGGATGGCCTCCGCCTCAGCTTGAAGAGGGATGTTGGTATTAACCCTTTTAGAGATAGCTAATTCATCCTTTACAGTATAATCAAAGAGTTCCCACAGTGTTCTAGTCCCTTTTTAGCACATAGGTTTGCAAAGAATGCCCGGCATTATGAAAAACGTTCTTGCCTAGACCCAAATGCAATAGAGAATGAGTTTTTAAACCACATTAATGTCAAATGTACAAAGACAATTGATAGTTTGATATCTATTAGCTGAAACTGAAAACCATTTTGTTAAAAGTATTATAGATAAAGTTAAAAGTTAGTTGAAATAGTACAATAAGATCCATAAATAATACTAAAAAATGTAACGAGACCCATGAATATAGCAAAAATAAGCTAAATAGTAAAAGAAACTGTCCAATATAAGCTATCCCAAACGCAACCTAAGTCTTATTAATCTGTAGATAAAAAAATTACAAAGAAAAGAGGTTACATGAAGATTACAGAAAATATATGTGCAAATCAATAGAAATTAAAAGAAAAAAAAAAAAATCATAAATACACAAATATATACATACACTACCATCATAAATACACAAATATACAGTTTCATATGCCTACGAGCGTTCATGATTACGTTCGTTGCATGTATATTCATCATCCCTACCTGTTTAAAGATCAAATTACCAAAATAATAAATTTGAAGCTTAGAAAGTTTGTAGTTGTGCCAAAAAAATTTTAGGAAAGCATAACCAGCTATGATATAAGTTAAAAGAATATGGCCAATCTTAAAAAAGCTTCGTAGAGTTTGAACACATTTCTACTGTTCAAGTTATTGGTTTTATTAAATGCAGTACCGGTAGTGTGGATGCCATTGCTATACTAACTACAAAGCCATTGGTTTAGTGTATCATTCAAAACATTTATGATGTTCAATCTTCATAGAGTCCACTATGAACTTTTTTACCATTTGAAATGTTTTCAAACATACTTGAAGATGAAACCTACAAATGACTTATGGTGTGGATATAGCGTATAAAATAATGATAGTTTGATTTTCCAATTCCTACCTTGATAAATATAATTATTTATAAGACTTAGGTTGACATAAACAACATACCTAAACTAACATAAATGATTTATATTTAGAGGTACAAAATTCAGTTCAATGTTGAAGATTTAACTGCAAGTGCTACATTTCCTTTTATATCAAAAGGGCTGAAAGTTTAGTTCAAACAACAAGAAGAGGCTGTCAAATGAATGCTCAAGTGTAAGATTACAGAATATATAGTGTTACTTAATTTTCAACATAATTGTACTAAATCATATTTATTATATAATCAATTGAAACGAAAATTTTGTTCTGCCTATTAAGACAAAAGACCTGATTGTGTGTTGATGTGTTCCTAAATTCTAATAAAGCCGAATGAAAGTTTTCAATAATACATTAGAAGCATGACAGTCCTATACATTAGAAAATGTATTTGATTAAGAAAACTTACAAAAATCAATAGTACACTTTTCAAATAGTACATATGGCCTGTTTAATCTACAAATCTAGGTTACCCTATTTCTTCTTCTTCATCTTCTTCTTCTTCTTTTTTTTTTTTTTAAAAAAAAATATTTTTTTTATTAATTTTTTATGTGAATAATACTATTTTGATTATAATTCCCCCCAAAAAAAAGGCTGCTACTCGAACAGCATTTGCAAAAGGATAATGCTATTATACACACCCCTTTACATACATTTGAAAAACACTGAAATTATGACTTGAAGTCACGATTTCCAAGATTTTAGTATATTTTTAGTGTGTGTAAAAATGTGTGCATGCAATAGAGTTAAGTCCTATATCTTCCCTCTTGTTTTTCTTTTGCAAAAGGTTATAAAGGAAAACAAGAAGGAAGATATAGGGCTTAACTAGCGGCCTTAAGGAGGAGGCTAGGCTAGGAAGAAATGAATGCAACTATGATGCCCCCTGAGGACTGAGGAGATACATCATATATCCAAACAACTGGGATTTTAAAGCCCATTAGGGAAGCTCCATCAGCATAGCAGACCCACAAAAATTTAAAACCCTGTAGACCCTATTAAATTAATATAAACCCACATCCATTCATGCAATGATTTCCCTAAGGCCCATTTAGTTGAATAGTGCCCTTGTTTGGTTGGGAGAGGAGAAGGTATACATTGTTATGGATATATAAGTGTTTTCTCTCACAACTAGGTGAAACCCACCAGTTGTGAGAGAGAGGACTCACATACCCATAACATGGTATATTTTTCCATTGGGAGAGGAAAAATAAAGGGATTAAAACAAAATACCCGGGTTCACCATTTTGGGGTGTTTTGTTTTTTCCCAAATTGGAAAAAAAGAGTGGCCTAGATTAGGGTTGTCCAGGGGTCGGGCCGAGTCAGTTTTCGACCTAACCCGGACTCGACTCGCCAGCGTAGGATGGAGGGGCGGAGTAACCCGAAACCGACCGTCGAAAAAATCGGTCGGTTCGGTTTTCAGTGATGGTTAGCGTCGTCGGGTCAGATCGGTTGCCGGAATTAAAAAAAAGCATTGAAATCTGGAAAAAAAAAAAAAAAGGTCGCCGGAATCTGGAACTTTCGCCGGAAACTGGATATTCTTGCCGGGATCTGGAAAATTTCGCCTGAAACTGGAAAATTCTCGCCGGATACTGGATTTTTTTTTTCTGAAATCTGCATTTTTTTTTTTCGCTAGAAATTGTTGGGTTTGGCCGGATTTGGCTAAATCCCACCAGATATAGCCAGATCTGGTCGAGATCTCGCTAGATCTGGTCGAGATCTCGCCGGATCTGGCTTGTTTTTGCAGATTTGGCCAGATTTTTTTAGCTCGGTCGGGTTCGGGTTGCTCAGGTTTTGGAGATGCGAACCAGCCACTCGACCCGCCGATGTCAGTTTTTGAGAATGGAAACCCGCCGCCGATTGACTGGACCTTCGGTTTGGGCTGAAATCGGGTTCTCGTCGGGCGGTTTGGCCGGGTTGTCGGGCGGCAGTCGGGTCTGGACAGCCCTAGGGCCCTAGATGATAATTTACTCATTTGCCCACATCCTCCCTCAACATTAATTTTTTTTTCAACATTAAGTTTAGTTTTTTTTCCCTAATAATTAAAAAAAAAAAATATATATATATATATAGTAAAGGTATGAGAGTAAATTTAAACAAACATTACATTTTATCATCTCATTTTTCTTTTTATCCAAACAATATAGTTTTTCATTTTTCCATTTTTCACTCTTAACCATTTTCCATTTTTTCTATTCACTACTTTTTCTTTTTTCACCCCCTCATTAAAAACAATACTCTTCCATCTACTTTCATGATTTAAATATACATATCTTCCTTTTGTCTTTTAAAATGTATCAATCTTATCAAGAAACTTCTACTAACCACTTTTCCTTTACGTAATTTGCGCTAGAAGACCATGGTCAGTAGTGCATGAGGTCTTCACACTTTCTATCCCTAATCGCACTCCAGTTCCAAGTCCAACAAAGAACAAAGAAACCCAACAATGGGTTAATGATGAATGTCATATAATCTAGCCCTACAACTAATCAAGTTTGCTACTTTCAATCAAATGCAGTGACTTGCTTAACGGGTTGACGACTTGTATAGTTGTATACGTATCAAGATCACTCGAGATCATTAGTCAATCGCGAGGAAAATGCTAGGATTACAACTTTTGTCACAACTTGTTCACGTGGCAAGTTATGAGTGGTGAAATAAAAGTGGTGGGTTTACATGGGTCCACAAATCTACCACTTACAACTCTCCACATGAATAAATTGTGGCAAAATTGTGATAAAAATTATGGTCTTAACATTCATAATTGATATAGTATTTTTGGTTTGTCAAACACGTTTCTCAAGTGGAAAGAGATCACATTACAAACCAAAATCATAGTGCCTTCCAGCCTAATCTTTAACTTGACTTGACTTAGGCCATAATTATCAATATTATATGGGCAAGTCGTGAATGGTGAAATAAAAGAACAAAGAGGTCTTTGCTTTTTCTATCCCTTATCGCACTCCAGTTCCAAGTCCAACAAAGAACGAAGAAACCCAACAATGGGATAATGATGAATGTCATATAATGTAGCCCTACAACTAATCAGGCTTACTACTTTTAATCAAATGTAGTGACTTGCTTAATGGGTTGAGGACTTGTATAGACATACGTGTTAAGAGCACTTGAGATTATTAGTCAACCGCGGGAAAAATGCTAGAATTACAACTTTTGCTACAACTTTTGTCACAACTTGTCCATGTGGCAAGTTATGAGTAGTGAAATAAAAGTGGTAGATTTATATGGGTCCACAAATTTACCATTGACAACTCTCCACGTGAACAAATTGTGGTCTTAACATTCATAATTGGTATATTTTTTTTGTTTGTCAAACACGCTTCTCAGTGGAAAGAAATCACATCACAAACCAAAATCATAGTGCCTTCCAACCTAATCTTTAACTTGACTTGACTTAGGTTATGATTATCAGTATTATGTGGGCAAGTCGTGAGTAGTGAAATAAAAGAACAAAGAGGTCTTCGCTCTTTCTATCCCTTATCGCACTCCAGTTACAAGTCCAACAAAGAACAAAGAAACCCAACAATGGGTTAATGATAAATGTCATATAATGTGGCCCTACAACTAATCATGTTTGCTACTTTTAATTAAATGCAATGAGTTGCTTAATGGGTTGACGACTTGTATAGTTGTATATGAGTCAAGAGCACTTGAGATCATTAGTCAATCGTGAGGAAAATGCTAGGATTAAAACTTTTGCTACAACTTTTGTCACAACTTGTCTATGTGGTAAGTTATGAGTAGTGAAATAAAAGTGGTGGGTTTATATGAGTCCACAAATCTACCACTTACAACTCTCCACATGAATAAATTGTGGCAAAATTGTGATAAAAATTGTGGTCCTAATATTCATAATTGATATAGTATTTTTGGTTTGTCAAACACACTTCTCAGTGGAAAGAGATCACATTACAAACCAATATCGTAGTGTCTTCTAGCCTAATCTCTAACTTGACTTGACTTAGGCCATGATTATTGGTATTACGTGGGCAAGTTATGAGTAGTGAAATAAAAGTGGTGAATCCATATGAGTCTACAAATTCATTCCTTACAACTCTTTGCATGAATAAGTTGTGATCCTAACATTTGGTATAGTATTTTTGGTTTGTCAAACACGCTTCTCAATGGAAAGAGATCACATTGCAAGCCAAAATCATAGTGCCTTCTAGCCTAGCTGTTGACTTGACTTAGGCCTTAACTACCGGGACCATTTTTATCCCACATGCACAGCTAAGCTATATAGCCCACTCCTGCCCAAGTTAAACATTTATAGGCATCCAATTCCAAGTCCAACAAAGAAGAAAGAAACATAAGAATGGCAAAACTTAGCCTACCACTACTACTACTTGTACATGTCATCTACTTCACCACTTCTTTCTCTTGTCCTCAACATCAAAAAGAAGCCCTTCTCCACTTTAAAGCCTCTCTCTTCAATGTTACTTCTTCTTTTCCATCAGACAAAGAAGACCTGCTTTCTCAGTTTGAATCATGGAATTCTGGTTCAGATTGTTGTGACTGGGACAGGGTAAATTGTGATTATCAATTTGGTTCAAGGAATGTGATTGCTCTAAATCTGCGGGGCTTCTGGACTCTTGAGCTCGTGGCTTCCACCATCTTGACACCACTCTTTCACATTAGAAGCTTGACGCACCTTGATTTGGCCTGGAGTCGAACACGGGGGGAATTGCCTGGAGATGGCATTGCCAATTGACCAAATTAATTCATCTTGATTTGAGTGGCAATCACTTCAGCGGCTCCATTCCCCCTCAAATTTTTAACTTGAGGTATCTCCAAATTCTTTATGTAGATTATAATTCATTGAATGGAATCCCTAACGAGATAGGGAACAAAACAGAGTTGCAGACATTGTCTCTTAAACACAATTTCTTTGGTAAAATTCCATCTTCAATTTTGAACTTGAAGAGATTGGAAACATTGGACTTGAGTTACAATTCATTGTCCATGGAAATGCCTATTGATATTGGCAATCTATCTAACATAATCAGTTTGAACTTTGAAGACAATGAGCTCACAGGCACAATCCCATCATCCGTATTGAAGATGACGAAGTTGGAAACACTTCAGTTGGAAAACAACTTGTTCATTGGGGAAATTCCATCCTGGTTGTTCAATATAACGGGGTTGCAGAGACTTTACCTCGGAGGAAATAATCTCATTTGGAATACTAAAGCAAAGATTGGAACGAGTTTATGCTATCCGACTTGTCAATGAGGTCTTGTGGTCTTGCAAGAAGAATTCCATTCTGGATTTCTATGCTTAAGAATCTTTTTTTTTTTGGACTTGAGTGACAACCAGTTAGAAGGAATGCTTCCACAATGGCTTGTTAAAATGAAAGTGCCAAATATCATTCTATCAAATAACAATTTCACAGGTTCTCTCCCACCTGGTCTCTTTGACAATCCACAATTATACGTTCTTTCTCTGTCTCGAAACAATTTTTATGGAGAACTGCCAAACAACATTGGTAATGCGACTTCAATCAGGGGTCTCAAGTTGGATGGAAACAATTTTTTAGGAAAGGTTCCTGAATCCATCAAAATCATAGACCTCGACTTATTGGACTTGTCAAACAACAGATTTTCTGGCAACTTTTTTCCAGCTTTTTGGCGTTTTGGCCCAACAATCATTGATTTGTCTTCAAACGAATTCTCAGGTGAAATTCAAGCTGACTTTCTTTCTGGTACTCGCGTTCTTGCATTAGGCAAAAATAAGTTTTCTGGCAACTTGTCTAGAAGCTTTACTAGAATGAGCTGGCTTGTATACCTAGACATACATGACAACCAAATCACAAGTAAATTACCAGATTTTATTTGCCAAATTTCCACCCTTCAAATCCTAAATTTACGAAACAACTCCATCCAAGGTTCAGTCCCTGATTGTATGTCCAATCTTACTGACCTTCAAATTCTTGATCTCTCAAGCAACCATCTTGTTGGAGAAATCCCTCTAAATTTTGGAAAGCTTACTGGTATGATCGAAACAACCGAGGTATTTTTGTCTCTTAATTTTGGAATTAATGATTTCAACTGGGAGACCAAGATTAAGGATTTGATTGTAAATTGGAAGAAGTCAATACAGGGTCTATCATCCAACAACCTCAAGCTCTATTCTTTGTTAGACTTGTCAAGTAATCAACTTTCTGGTGAAATTCCAGCTTCATTGGGAAGTTTAAAGGCTCTAAAGCTTCTCAACGTCTCATTTAACAAACTTTATGGGAGAATACCCAATAGTCTGGGAGATTTAAAGAATCTAGAGAGTTTGGATTTGTCACACAACAATTTATTGGGCTCAATTTCACAATCACTAGCAAAGTTACAACAATTGACTATTTTGGATGTCAGTAACAAGAAGCTCATAGGTAAGATTCCAGTAGGTAACCAAATGGATACAATGAATAATCCAAACTTTTATGCCAACAATAGTGGGTTGTGTGGAATGCAAATTCGGGTGCTATGTCCAGAAGACATGTCACCAACAAAACCACCAAGAGTTGAGAGTAAGGAAACATGATTCTCGTGGGAAGGAGTAGGAATTGGATATGCACTTGGCTTCTTTATAGCAGTGGGAATCTTTTATCATACTGAGTATTTTGTCCTTGCAAAATATATCAAATACCATTGTCAACAAAGAAGGTAAATGGTGTAAATTTCAAGTTTCTTACAGGTTATGCATTCAATCTATGGTAAAATATCCCAGCATTGTAAGACTTTAGTCAAGCAAATAATGTTGACTAGTAGTCATTCATAAGTATCAATAAGTAACTTGCTTAGGAGTCTACTGTTTTGGATTGTTAGGGTGATGTTTCTGTTGTAATTTAGTAGTCAGTGAAGCTTATTTCTTATTGTTGTTGTGTTGATGTCTTTTTATTAAGTTGAGGTTTTTTATTTTTATTGTTTGTTTGCAATTTTGCACGTATAAAAGCAAGAATTTTTGTTTTGTTTTGTTTTTTTTTTTTTTTTTTTTAGGAAAAAAAAAGCAATAAATTCAGTTAAAATGGTTTGATTTTTTTTTTTTTTTTTTGAGGAAAAAAAAAGCAATAAATTCAGTTAAAATGGTTTGAGGTTTTGTAATGTGACATTTTTTAAGTGATTCTTTTTAGGGTAAAATACTATTTTGGTTTCTAAACTTTATTAAAAGTTTGTTTTTCATCCCTAAATTTTAAGAAGTTTATTTTTTCCCTTAAACTATTGAAAAGTATATCTTTTGTCCCTAAACTATTGACGATATTTTATTTATGTCCTTAAATTTTACCAAAAGTTTGGTTTTCATCCTTAAACTATTGAAAAAAAAAAAAATTCTATTTTTGTCTCTAAACTATTGGAAAAACTCTCTCTTTACAAAGTTTAGAGATGAAAAAGAATTTTTTAAAGTTTAGGTACAAAAAACAAATTTTTGATAAAGTTTAGGGACCAAAATAGTATTTTACCTTTTTTATTTATTTATTTTTATTTATTTGGCTGATTGGCTCTCAACTTCATCAAAGTTTAGCATTTATGTTATTAATTACTCTCTCTCTCTCTCTCTCTCTCTCTCTATATATATATATATATATTCAAAATCATACTATTGGATTACACACTTTATTATGCTTAACACACATGCCAAATTTTGTATTGATAAAATGTTATTTACTACCTAATCAATCAACTCTTATTTTTTAATTTAAAATATAAAAACTTAATATTTAATTATTTTGCAAATAATAATAATAATAATAAAACCATTGATCTATTATAATCTTAAGTTTTTGCAAGTATAAAGAACATAAAGAGGCAAGCTTATATATAATTTTCAAAACATAATTCCAATCAAATTGATTAGGTGGTTTTATTTTGTCAGGTTACATGTTTTCTGTTTTGTTAATTCACATACCAAATTTCATATTAATAAGATGTTATTTACTATTCGATCTATAAATTCAACTTTTATGCATAATTCTAAAAACTTGAAATTTAAGCATGTTAAAGATGATATATCTATTTATCTCTAATTGTCCTGAAATTTTGGATAATGTAATTTGACCGTGAATATGTTAAAATAAATATCCAATGAAAATTATATTAAGTTATTTAAGATTGTTAAAAGCTACACTAGCTTTAATTTTAATCAAAACCGTAATTGCCTAAATCGGTGTTTTGTTTTTAGAAAGGGTTTAATGAACTAAATGCATTTATTTCCACTTATTAATTATGTAGAATGATTTTTATAGTTATTTTTTCTAAAATTTGTGTGAGAAACAATTGATTAGGATTATGGTATTCTTGCCAGGGGCGGCTCCACAGCCAGCCAAGGGGATTCAAATGAACCCCCTGGCTTGGCCCTAAAAAAAAAAAATTTATATATAAAATTTTTGTTTTTTTTTTTGTTTTTACCCTTAAAATAAAATTGTGAACACCTTTGTTTAAACCCAATTGAAATAAACTTGAAATATGGTCATATTAGTTTTATTTTCATAATATTTTCACAATAAAAGTTAAGTGACAAGTTGTAATTAACTTTTTGTCTAAATCCATAACTGACATCACTTTTTTTTACATACCTTTAACAACTTGCTATCTAGATTTTATTGCGTAAATGTTTTGTCAGTAGCACTACTCTTAAAATTGCTCTTTTGTTAAAAAATAAATAAATATTCTCTCTAGACTCTATCTTACTTTACTGTTGATGGTTGTAGGGTCTCGTTTCTCTACGTAAACCCAAAGACAATTAATTTGTAGAGTATGGGTTGAAGAACTAGAGTGGACAAGGGAGTTTTTCCGCAAAAGACTATCACTTCTTTTTCTTATTTCTTGATCAGCTTCGCCCCCCTTTCATGCCCCGTTTCATACCCTCACCCTCTATTATATAACCACTCTCACTCTCATCCCTACCGTCCACGTGCTCCCCATCCGTGGACGTGCTCAAGTACCTGTCACGTCAGGCAGCTGCTTTTCATCTCTGTGTGAGTGGCGGTAGGTCATGAAACACTGTTCAGGTGTCTTCTCCACATAAATGCGGCCAGAAAAGCTGTTGCAATGCATTGAATACGGTGGCAGCAGCCTTTCCCTCAGATATTTCTTCATCCTTATCGTTTTTGAGTGTGCTTTGAGCTTATCTTGATCAGGTGGGCTCCTCGGACGATCAACCAGGCCTTTCTCCGGCTCAATTAGTCCCCTATCATACCAGGGTAAAACTTCCTTCTCGGACAGGAGATGTCCTCCTCGGACTGGAGACATCCTCCTCGGAAAGCAATGATCCTCTGCCCAGAGGATTCCGCTCCAATCTGGACCTTGCATTCTACTCATCCTTCTCTTCGGATGTGAAACATTCTCTCGTGGGTGTTCGGCCCGTTAATTTGGGCCTGATCCTTTTATCCCCCACAATAGCCCCTCAAAATTTCATTTTTTCCCCGCGAACGGGAAGAAAAAATAAAATTTTGATTTGACACGCGGGAAGGAGTGAATAAAAATAAAAATAACCTAGAATAAAAAAGATTGATAGAGGTAAAAGGTCATGAATGCCCCTGTTTTCACGCGTGAGGCGTAGAGACGCGCGCCTCATTATTATTGCTGCAGGTCTTTCCTTCCCAAAGCAGCGCATCAACCACTTCAGGCGGCTGTGTCCCTCGCATCCAACGGTGGATTATTGATCAGACGGGTAGGGTTTGCCCTCGTAATTCGAGTGAGGTGATTGATGCCGCTCCAGTTGTCCCGTATATAAACCTCCTCGAGCAGTTACTTTTCTTACTTTAAACACTCGCATAGCGTTCAGAACTTCCTCAGAGCTTACCAAGAGTTCTTTCCTTCAAAATTATTTTACGCCCACCCGAATCTTTGCGCTTTCCACTGTCTGGATTCCATCCCAGGCTACATTTTGAGTTAGGGAATTCACTTTACTCACACTAGTGTAAGTCTCGGTGCCTTCTACACCTTTCTCTCCTTCTCGGCTTCCATTCCCCTTCATTAACACTACCCTCCTTATTGTTTCGGTCAATCTTTTATAGAAATGGGCAAATTCCAATATCTCGTCGATAGTCCGGCGTTGATTGAGGAGTTTAAAAGAGTCCACCATATCCCACAGGGGGTGAATCTCAGATATTGCCCCCCGGAGGGGCTATTGCTAACCCGACAAGAAGGAGAGGTCATAATACCTATGATCGCCTTCATTGAAGGGGGAATGACCATTCCCATGGGTCCCGTGACCCTAAACTATCTTCGTAACCATAGGCTCTCTCCCGACCAGTGTGCGCCCAACACTCTTAAGATTTTGGGGGCTTTTGATGCCATAAACGCACAGTTAGGCTTAGGGCTAACTTGGCACGATTTAGTATACTTGTATGAGTGTCGTAGCCAACAAGGGGGGGGGTATTACCTTAAATCCCGCTCCGATATTGTGAGGCTATTCTCCTGCCTTCCCAAGTCCAATAAGGGGATGAAAGACGATTACCTGATCGTCTCGGGCGCGTGGCACGATGGTTTACACTGTCCGACCGAGCCAGGAGAGCCAGGTGTGCCTTCTCGGACTCAGGGTCTCTAACCATAGTCTTAGGGCTTTTTCTTTCAGTAGTTGTTCTTTTCTTTATCCTTGTATCTGATTTATGAACTGACCAGGTGTGTTTGTTTTACAGATAAGACACATACTGCTCCTCGGCTGAGCCTCACCAACGTGCCTGCCCTCAATTATCTGTTACGCTCGAAAATATTCGTCAGCGAGGACGGACAATTAAGATCCGTCCACTTATACTTGGTTACACCCCCAAGAAGGCAGACGTCCAGCCAGTGGGAAACGCGATTACCGAGGGGGATTACAGGTTGCGGAGGATAGACGTTGCTCGGAAAATTTCCTAGCGCCCTACGACCTACCTATAATAGAGGGTGAGGGTATGAAACGGGGCATGGAATGTGGGCGAAGCTGATCAAGAAATAACAAAAGAAGTGATAATCTTTTGCGGAAAAACTCCCTTGTCCACTCTAGTTCTTCAACCCATACTCTACAAATTAATTGTCTTTGGGTTTACGTAGAGAAACGAGACCCTACATATATATATATATATATATTAAATAAAGAATAAATTTAAATTCAATTAAAAAATATAAATTGGAATAATGACATGTAAATTTATAAGGTGGTGCCAAAAAAATATTATGAAGTCAACAAAAAATCAAACTCTTCGAATTTATATTTTTCTTAGAATAAATCTAGGGATTCATCATATACCCAATTTTACAATATATTGAAGTAGTCGACTCTAAGTGGTGGGCACTTTTTAGCTTTCTACCTACCGTTTTTTACATTGACTCACGACTTTTTTCCACCACCTAAAATCGAAAACCTCAATAAGTTGTAAATTTGAGTGGTGGTGTGTTTGTAGTATTGTTGACCTAATTAATCTTTAGGTAAGTAGCATGGTTTAGGATTGGTTGGTGCTAGGGGTAGGAGAGTTACACAAGGCTACATGATAAGAAATCATGAGTTTGAGTAACCATTTGCCCTACCCCTTACCCGTTAGAGTTACAATTTATAATGTGTATAAAATTCTTAGAGATTAAATTTTATAAGGATGTGATGTAAAACCCAAGTTTTACACTCTCTAATCCCAACATACCATATCATCATATTATATATTAAAGAATTGCTAAAACCATATCTAATCAATTCTAATACTCATCTAAGAATTCAACCCAACTAAGAGTTTATTAAGATATTATTAAGTGTGATAGGATATATAGAGTTTTTAAGTAAACAACTAATGTGGTAATCTTTTATTAGATTGTGTAAAATATGAATTTTACGCCCCTCATCTATACCAAATTCAAGCTCTATTTCTTAATATAACACTTTTCATTTTATTTCATTTTTAAATAACCAAAAAAAAAATGTAAAGTGTCAATTATATCCTCAACTTATAATTAATATGTGTAGAATTTTACTTTTTATTTTTTATTCCTTAAAAAGGTAAAATTCTATACATTTTTATTTAATTTTATAGAATTCTAAAATTTTTAAAGTATGAATATATGCTACAATCCCTAATTACTATTGTGGGGGGGAAAAAGCCCAAAGCTACTTAATGGGCCCGGAACTCCCTATTAAGGACTATTGTATTTCCGAGAAGCAATAGGTGGTTGGGTCAGCCCATCTAAAGCAGGAAGCCCAGAAGCAGAGGGGGAGTGTCGTCCGAAGAGGTCACCACTGGTCCGAAGACGTCTTGCTCCTCGGCTACGAAGAGCCTTGATCAAACGAACATGTGGAAGGTCCGACTAATCTTCCTAGCAATCCCAACGGTAATGATAGGTCCTGGGTGGATCCGAAAATGATCAGAATTAAAAAATATCTAAAGGAAAAGCTGCTACCACCGCATTTAATGCACTGCAACAGCTTTTCTGGCCGCATTTATGTGGAGAAGACCCCTGAACAGTGTAATCTCGGCTACCGCCACTCATAAAGAACTAAAGTAGGCACATGACGTGACATGCACTCGAGTAGGTACGCAGATGAAGAACAAGTGGACGATGGAGATGATAGGAGAGGATGCTATATAAAGAAGAAGGGTCCCTGATAATAGAGGACCGAAAAAAAAAGAGGGAAAGAGAGAGAAAAGCTTTACTGTAGCTCTGAATGTTGTAATCACTGTTCACTCAATAAAACACCTCTTCGGACATTCATTCATGGAGTTATCTGAGCATTATTTCATGTCATCCTCACTGCAAGTAATCTAGCCCAGCACTGTCTACTTCATAACCAGCCTAGCTCTTTCGCCAACTCTCTACAAATTCATTGTTCTAGGTTCGTTGGGCCTTTAACCCATATCCTTTGGGCTTGGGCTACAAAAACAAACCCCACAACTATGATTAATATAATGAAAGGTTTTTGTTTTCATTTTTCTAGTTTTTATTCGATACTAAAAACTCCAACGTGATTAGAGTATTCATATCAAGTATCTCAAAAAATATAGCGTTTAACAACTCAAAAACCTATTTTATCAATTTTAACAACCCACTTTACAATTCATCTCACATCAAAGTTTCTATTTTTTTTTTTTTTTTACTATTTCATTATTGTACATGGTCTTGTCTCGGAGATTATACTAACCAAAAGGCAAACCGCGTGTGAAAACCGTGATTTATTGTCACGGTTAGTACTAGCGGGGTACGATGAGCAAGTCATAAGAGACATGGTGATAAGCTTTATCATAGCTGGACGTGACACAACATCTTCAGCCTTGACATGGTTGCTTTGGTTGCTCACTAAGCATAGAAACAAAGAGGAACTCATTGTGAAGGAAGTGAATCATGTATTAGAGAATCAAAAGGCATTGGATTTTGAAGCTTTGAAAGAGTTGAGATTTTTACATGCTTGTTTATGTGAGTCCATGAGGTTGTACCCACCTGTTGCTTGGGATTCTAAGCATGCAGCGACCGATGACATTTTGCCAGACGGCACTAAGGTAAGGAAGGGGGATAGAGTTACTTATTTTCCTTATGGAATGGGGAAGATGGAAGAGCTTTGGGGTAAGGACCGGTTTGAGTTTAAACCGGACCGGTGGTTTGATGAACCGGGTGGTGCAGATATTGGCGGGGAGTTGAAATATGTGAGTCCATACAAGTACCCGGTTTTTCAAGCGGGTCCAAGGGTGTGCATTGGGAAAGAGATGGCTTTTATACAGATGAAGTATGTGGTGGCTGACATATTGAGGCGGTTCGAGATCAAGCCGGTTTTTGAGGTGGATGAACCGGTTTATATCCCTTTGTTTACTGCAGAAATGGCTGGTGGGTTCAAGGTGATGATCAAGAAAAGGAGTGGTTGTTATGATTCCATGACTAGTGCTTAAGATAGATTTTTTTTCTTTTTCTTTTCAAGTGCTTGTGTTTAGAGCTCTTCAACCACTTGGTTAAAGCTTAAGATAGATTATCTTTGAATGGGCATTGATAATTTGATATTACATTCCACTCACTTGTGCTTATTTTCTATGACTAGTAATGTAGGAATGTAAAATACAAATGTCATATTGTTTTGTAATCTATTATGGTTGATTTTTGTATGTAATCTTCATTATGATAAATTATCCATGACTTATTAGTATAATTTTCATTATAGATATAAATTTAATTGTAATATACTATTTATGAATAGAGTATGAGACCAAGAATCTTGTACAATTCAGCTAAATGGTACTTTTTTTATGTCTCCAACAGGTTCAAATGGTTTATTTTCCATTATATAACTATTGAAATCAATAAAAATATTTGACTCTTTTTTGGTAAATATAAACAGTCAAATTAACCAAATTAGATAAAACTTTAAATTCTTTTCTCTCAACTTTTCTTTGTTGCTCTATCTCTTAATCCCAAATCACTACAATGGTAAACTATTAGATCTGCTATATTTTCNGGGGGAAAAAGCCCAAAGCTACTTAATGGGCCCGGAACTCCCTATTAAGGACTATTGTATTTCCGAGAAGCAATAGGTGGTTGGGTCAGCCCATCTAAAGCAGGAAGCCCAGAAGCAGAGGGGGAGTGTCGTCCGAAGAGGTCACCACTGGTCCGAAGACGTCTTGCTCCTCGGCTACGAAGAGCCTTGATCAAACGAACATGTGGAAGGTCCGACTAATCTTCCTAGCAATCCCAACGGTAATGATAGGTCCTGGGTGGATCCGAAAATGATCAGAATTAAAAAATATCTAAAGGAAAAGCTGCTACCACCGCATTTAATGCACTGCAACAGCTTTTCTGGCCGCATTTATGTGGAGAAGACCCCTGAACAGTGTAATCTCGGCTACCGCCACTCATAAAGAACTAAAGTAGGCACATGACGTGACATGCACTCGAGTAGGTACGCAGATGAAGAACAAGTGGACGATGGAGATGATAGGAGAGGATGCTATATAAAGAAGAAGGGTCCCTGATAATAGAGGACCGAAAAAAAAAGAGGGAAAGAGAGAGAAAAGCTTTACTGTAGCTCTGAATGTTGTAATCACTGTTCACTCAATAAAACACCTCTTCGGACATTCATTCATGGAGTTATCTGAGCATTATTTCATGTCATCCTCACTGCAAGTAATCTAGCCCAGCACTGTCTACTTCATAACCAGCCTAGCTCTTTCGCCAACTCTCTACAAATTCATTGTTCTAGGTTCGTTGGGCCTTTAACCCATATCCTTTGGGCTTGGGCTACAAAAACAAACCCCACAACTATGATTAATATAATGAAAGGTTTTTGTTTTCATTTTTCTAGTTTTTATTCGATACTAAAAACTCCAACGTGATTAGAGTATTCATATCAAGTATCTCAAAAAATATAGCGTTTAACAACTCAAAAACCTATTTTATCAATTTTAACAACCCACTTTACAATTCATCTCACATCAAAGTTTCTATTTTTTTTTTTTTTTTACTATTTCATTTATAATAATATATACAACTTGTGGGGTCATAAAGCCCAAAAATATGCGTCCACCTTCTATACTGGGCTTGAAACCCATGACGAGGCCCATAGTTGCATATGAGGAAAGCAATGGTAATCATGGCCACACAGGAAACCGTGCCGAGGACAATCCTGTCCTCCGCTAGCTAAGGTCGAAGCTGATATAAAGAGACTTATTGACAAAAATAGTCTTCCAAAGTACTCCAGGAAAGAATATAAGTACAGCAAGCAAGCACCATGGAGCATGACGGCAGAGCAATTCCAGGAAAAGTCATAGCCTCCACATTAAATGCTCCACAACTAATACTGTGGCCGCATTAAATGTGGAAGTGATACCTGAGCAGTGGCTTTTTAGACTCACAGCTACTACCTAAGAGCTTTGGGAGGAAGGTTGATGTGACAAAGATCAACAACAACAGATTTGACATACACGTGTATGGTGGAGATGAAGGGGGAAAGTAGTATATAAGGAGGAAGGAGCTCTGAGAAAAGGGATCGGAAGTTTAACCAGAGGAACACCATAGCAACCTGAGCTAACTTTGTAACCATTGTCATTATCAGTCAAGAAATAATAAGTGGAAGCTGCTCGGACTAGAGCCGAGGATTGAATTACTTGCCTAAATCCATACTTGTTTTAATTATTCATTCCTTAAATCACCTTCAACTATTGTTACACTCTTTAAAGCCCAATTCTTCTACCTACTCTTTACAAATTTATTGTATTGGGCTTGTTGAGCTTAAGTCCACTTATCCCCAGGGCAAAGTGCTCAAATCTGGCCCTTACACAACTTATTAAAATAATAAAAACAATCACCACAAAAACCAACCACCACAACCAATCACCACAAAATCATTAAAAAATGATAACAAGTTGCTACAGTGAGCTCTCATTTATGGGAGTTCATTGTAGCAAGATGTCAAATTTTTTAGATATGTAATCTTTGATGGAGCATGATTTTTGTGGTTTAAGATGCTAAAAATAGCTTTCGAATAGGTTTGACACCCTTGTTGTGAATGCTTAGGAAGGTATTCGACACCCTCAAATTCAAGTTGAAGAGCCTTGCTAGGTAATAATTATGTGGTCGAGGATACCGTATTAAAAAAAGAAAAAAAAATCTAAAACACCCCCACGACAATTTTGAATTTTTGTTATGGGAGATTTTTTTTTTTTGAGAGATAATTACAATATGCTATTAACCTCGTAGCTCGAACTCTTTTCCCCCTAGACTCCCAAACACTTTGTACATAGGGAGGTGCCAATTCAGCTACAAGGCCTTTGGCTTATGGGAGACAATTTTGAATTTTGATTAACATATAAAAGTAGTTCATTGCATTATATAAGGTAAGTTAGATTCGTATAATTATTGAGAGATGCTACTCTCAACATTTTTACAAAAATCAAGTGGTTATTGTTATTGGTTCAAATTTGAAACTAAACTAAGATACTTTTTTCACACACAATAACAACAGTAACAACTTCCATTTAATTTTTGTAAAAATGTTGTAAATATCATTTCTCTAAATTTAATAGTGGGAGCCACAGTTATGTGAGAGGAGAGAGTACGCATATATAACTACCCGAAATATAAGAGATGGTCATTGATGTGGTGAGTCTAGATGAAAACCAATAAGATGTTCACTATATTAATATTTTATAAAAATATTGTAAAATAGTTTGTGGTTTTAGCATTACTCCTTTTCAAATAAATAGTGAATCCCATCATAAAAATAATTAGTTGGAAAACATGAATTTATTGTGAGATGGAAAACATGCATTTATTGTGATCTAACAGTGAATAATTACTCATTAAAGGTAATAAATTTGCATAATAGTTTCCAATTTCCTTGTATAAATGATTTCCATGTGAACACTCCTTAATCTGTCACGTGATGTGATTTGTGGAAAAAAGTTGCACTAACTTTACCTGTCATTTACTATTATTACACTCACCTTCTTTTAGTTTAAAATAAGATTTTGGTTTCCTCTAAAATGCAAACTATTTATACTGATCTCTAAATAATTGAAAAAAAAGAACTTTTGAATATATATATATATATATATATATATATTTTTTGAATTTCTTATTAATGGGCGTGTGGATGATAGTTTAACTAAATGGTAAAATAGAAAATTTAAAGATTTTTTTAAAATGTTTTTTAGTCATTTATCAGAGGTTAGTATAATTAATTTGCATTTTAAGGGGAGATGAGTGTATTATTCTAAACTAGAGAGGATGTAAGTGTAATAATAAATTATCTCAAAAAAGATTAGTGTAATTTACCTTGTAATTTCTATAAATGAATCCTTTAAAATTGTACTTAATCAATTTATTTGTATTCTAAAAAGAATTTAATTTATTTGCATAAATGTTGTACTTAGAATATGTTAAATCTAGTTTCTCAGAAGAAAAAAAATGTTAAACCCAATTTATTTTTCATCAAAAAGAAAAGAAAAGAATATGTGGAGATATTTTAAAGGTGTGAGCTAGAAGCATAATGGCATGTAGCCTAGTCCTGGTAAAGCTACTATCATAGATTGGGCTTTGTAGCTGGCCAGAGATGAAAATTTTCAAAGTGTTAATATCTTCCAAATAAAAAAAAGATATGTATATGTTCAATTTAAAATTTTTTACGAGGGCCAATGGGTAAATTTTTTAAGATGCACAAAATCCGCTTGGGTAAAATCGCTTTGACTTTCACATAAAAGAGAGCATATATGAGACAAAATAACATTAAAATATACAAACTTAATGGTTTTTTTTTATTAAAACCAAAGTTTTATAGAAAAATGCTGCTTATTATTAATGTGAGTATAAAAGTATAAAAGTAATTTAGTGATGAGTTTAAATTTTAGTATTAAGTTTAAATTAGAATTAGTAATAACTTACTAATCAATAATTTTAGGACAAAGTTTGACTATAAACTTGGTTGTAACGTAAAACTACAACTCCCACTAATTAAAAAATTAACATAATTACATATTTTAAAAATCTAACCGTTGCAAGCATGGAAATATAATATATATATATATATATATAATTTAATGATGGATTTGTCAAAATTTACATTTAATAAAAAAAAAATTAAGTAGAGCTGTAGTCTTAGGCTACAACCAAGTTTGTTGCTAAATTTTGTAAAAAAATTTAAATACCTTTAGGTTAATAAGAAAGCTAACCAATATCTTTAGGACAAAATTTGGTAACAAATTTAGTTAATAGCCTAAAGTTACAACTCTACTCAACATTTTTTTATTGAATGTGAAAAATTCACCATTAATTGGATTCTATTTTCTTCTTATATCCTTCATACTTGCAAAATTTCCAGAAGATCAAAGATCAATAACTATATCATCAATCAAATGTTTGAATTTCAAGGTTTTATAGTTAAATTATTTATAAAAATAAGTTTATAAATTAAATAGTAAATAACATTCAATTGACATAAAATTTGACATATGTGTTAAAATTATAAAGAACATGCAATCCAACAGTTAGATTTTTCAAAATATGTAATTATGTTAATTTTTTTATTGGAAGTTGAAGCCTTAGACTATAACTAAAGTTTTTTTTTTTTTTTTTTGAATCAAGTTACAACCAAGTTTGATTCTAAAAAAAAAAAGTCACAACTATTATTTTTTTATTGGAAGTTGAAGCCTTAGACTATAACTAAAGTTTTTTTTTTTTTTTTTTGAATCAAGTTACAACCAAGTTTGATTCTAAAAAAAAAAAGTCACAACTATCTTTGTAACCAAACTATATTCTATGTTTATTATGTGATGAAAGGAAATATACCATCTTGACCTATGAATTTCTTTAGATATGAGATTATCATTTTTTTATTATTGGAAGTTGTAACCTTAGGTTAAAACCAAGTATGCGTGTGTGTGTGTGTGTGTGTATAAAATCAAGTTACAACTAAGTTTCTTCTCAAAAAAAGTTATAACTAAGTTTGTAACTAAACTTTGCTCTATGTTTATTAAGTGATGAACAGCGATATATCATCCTAACCTATGTATCTCTTTAGACATGAGATTTTCATATAATTTATAAAAATATTATAAAATAGTTTGTAACCTATGTATCAACAGTTTGTATCATATACCATCCTAACCTATGTATTAACAGTCTGTAAAAATATTGTAAAATAATTTGTGACTGTAACATTACTCTTGAACTTAATAATTCTTTCATGATGAATATTTTAAAATTAAATTAGCCTTATTAATCCGAATGGAAAGATAGCCAAACAACCAAAACTTTCCTCATGGTTTCCAATTGTATTCTTGCTACCTAATTTTACCAACTTTGGCAACCTGCCAAAATTGGCGCAAAAGTAACGTTTGATATAAATAGAGTTCTTGCCATATTATCAACTTTTCAACATTGAAACCAGGAAAGAAAATTATATGCTCCTTTTCAAACATATCTTCATACCATTCTTTGCTAAAATTATAAATAACCACAGCAAATCCAAACCCAGATTAAATTGTATTCCACATCAATGACCATCTCTTATTTTCGGGTAGTTATATATGCGTACTCTCTCCTCTCACATAACTGTGGCTCCCACTATTAAATTTAGAGAAATGATATGTTTACAACATTTTTACAATAAATTATAAATGGTAAGTTGTTACTAGTTGTTATTGCTGGGGTAAAAAAGTAATCTTAGTATTAGTTTCAAATTTGAACCAATAACAATTAACCATCTATGATTTGTTGTAAAATTGTTGAAGATGTAGCATCTCTCTTAAATTTATGGTGAGATTTACAATTCATGTGAGAGAAGAGAATACATATTTATAGTACTCCCGAAGTATTCAATAATTTTTCCTTCTTTTCTTATAGTCATTTTGCACCAAAACGCATAGGGTCCATGAGAAAAATGATTTTAAGGGTTAACCATTAATGCAATAATTTTGCTAAAGAGTTTTAGGGTGTGTTTGGATACCGCTTATTTTGCTGAAACTGAAAACTTATTACTAAAAGTACTATAGATAAAGGTAAAAATTAGTTGAAATAATACAGTGAGACCTATGAATAATACCAAAAAGTACCGTGGAGCACATGAATAGTACTAAAAATTGCATGAATAGTACAAGAGACCCATCATTTTTTCAGCAAAATGCAAAAAAATTTCATCGTAACGCATTCCAGACGCGCTTAATGGGTCTTTAAATTTGAAATAAATTGATTCCCTAAAAAGTACTGTGGAGCACATGAATAGTACTAAAAATTGCATGAACAGTACAAGGGACCCATCATTTTTTTAGCAAAATGCAAAAAATTTTCATTGTAACGCATTCCAGACGCGCTTAATGGGTCTTTAAATTTGAAATAAATTGATTCTCTAAAAAAAAATAAAATTCTAAAAACAGTTGTACCAAAAAGTACCGTGGAGCACATGAATAGTACTAAAAATTGCATGAACAATACAAGGGACCCATCATTTTTTCAGCCAAATGAAAAAAATTTTCATCGTAATGCATTCCAGACGCGCTTAATGGGTCTTTAAATTTGAAATAAATTGATTCTCTAAAAAAAAAAAATTTCTGAAAACAGCTGTACCGCTAAAGTTAAAATTTGAAATATAGATTTTAATGCACTACTATTTAATGTAAATATGGATATTTAACGCACTATTTAATGTAAATATAGATATTTAATGCACTATTTAATGTAAACATAGATTTTTAATGCACTATTTAATGTAATTTTTCAAGCACTTAAATGATAAAGAGCTTTTTAATTATATAAACTCTATATTGGAATTGGAAAACTCTGCTATAAAAACTCTACAATTGAGAATTTGTTTGGTACACCATTTTAAACACATGTTTTCAATTTTTAGATAATATTACACGTATTTCTACACACTTTTTTACCCAGATGTTTTTCCAAAAAAACTGAGAACTATTTTTTAAACACAGTATCAAACGAACCCTGAAAAATCTACCACTCGTATACACAACACTGGAAACAATGAATAGTCCTTTTCTACAACTAAATAAGGCAGATTGAAAACATGGATCCTTGAATAGTAGCACAATTTTTAATTATTTAGTATGACAATTATGTAATGCTTCATTTGAAGGAGACTAAACCACTTGTTCATATCAATTATTAAGCCTTTGGAGTAATATTATTTTTGCTAGTTGTTCATATCATTTTATTTCAGTATCTAATTATAAATGAGAAATGCTAAAGAGTGCCTTAGGGCACTGGTTAATAATCTATTTTATGAAAGTTTTGATACCATTTTTATGGGAAATGAAAAAAGCTGTCAAAATATTATTTACTTTTTTTTATTTCCCATAAAAACTTTCTTTAAATGGATTATTAATCATACCCTAAGGACAATCGTTAGCATTTCCATTATAAATCACATTTTTGGGGACATCATTCCACTGAAATATATATATATATATATATTTTAAAGAAGGGGTAAGTGACTAAATATAACTTTTTTTTAGTCAAGTTTATAGTATGTCTTTGTATTTGAACTACATTCCCTCTCTATTGTATGTTCGTTTCTCAATGAAAAAAAGAAAAGAATATGTAGAACTATCACTCTAAACTTATCTTTTCTTATGTTTGGGTTTCTCGAATGCTAGCAAAAAGTATTGTACTGCACAATCAGTGCTAAACCTGCAATCCCATTATTAATAATTTTTTTGGTAGAAGCCATTATTAATAATACACTATATCATTTATCTAAAAAAATAATACACTATATCATGTATAATATTGTTCAAAGTTCATATGAAATCATTTCTTTTAACCATTGCGTACGCTGTGGCCGATTTGGCCATACAATCCAAACAATTAGGACCTTAGCACATTTGTTCCTTTAATATATGGTTCAGATCTCAAAATCCAAATTCATTCCCTAAAAGCTCACATGACCATATGTTGTAATATAATTATCAACATGCTCATCAATATGTTACACATGAAAACATATATTAGAATCTTCACAGCGCATATTCTGGTTTTGATGTTCTCCAAGATACGCAAAATCTGCCATAATCTTTTTCTTTCAGTATCTAATTCTTAATCACATTTTTTTGGGACACCCATTCACATGGAAATTGTAAAGTTGCATTCTTCTACTGCAAAAGATACTCCCATATCAAAGTTTGTGTGGTTCAAAGTTCAAACAGTTGTCAAAAAGATGAGAAAATATGAGTATGATTTGGTTAATAAAAATTAGTTGGATTATATGTGGTCGATAATTAAAGCTGGTTGAACTGACATCCCTTTCATTTTCATACTCATATTACTTTCATGCTTATCTGAAATGATGTATCCTTTGCAGTTTTTAGAGCAGTCACGTTTGATATCCAAAAAAAAAAAAAAAAAAAAATTTTATTGGTAGTTTTATTTTTTTTTTTTCATTCGTGTATGAAGGCAAATTTGAAGGTTTAAAATCCTTTGTTTTTTTTTTTTTTTTCTTGTATACTGTTTTATCTTTATGCAAGTGTTTGGTGGAAAAGTTTTTCTGAACGTGAGTGGGATCTCTCCACTGGATCTCTTCAAAATAAGACTGTGAACTGCCAGTTTGCCACATTTTAGGACATAGGGAACAAGAGGATGTGATCTTGATATGAAGATACCACATTTAGTTACTCTTTCTCTCTTTCCTCACTCTTGAAATAACCCTTTTTACTTTAGGGCTGGTTTTATGGTATGTTCACATTCAAAAAATTTCAGATGTAAAAAAAAAAAAAAAAAAAAAAAAAGAGAGAGGGAGAGGGTAATAATATAAATTTAATATGAATCCAATAACAGGACACTCAAAGTAAGGTTTCATATCATGAAGAAACACTGCTTTAGAAGCATCACATCTTAAACTGACAAAAAACATTAGATGTCTATATTGATGTGGACAAGTTATTGTTTGAAGCTTGACTTGGATGCAGGCAAAAATGGGCTTGGGGAGGGTACAGTTGGTGTTATGGCAGTATTTGATGGTCATATTGGTGAGGAAGCTAGTGAAATGGCTTCAAAACTTTTGCTGTATTACTTTTACATGCATGCTTTATTCAATACCTCCGACCTAATGGAACAGTATGAGGGCGTACATATAACTGAGGATGAAATAACACATTTGGAAGTATTAAAGGAAGCATTGTTGAGGACAATTCGTGACATTGATTTCAAATTCTCTCAGGCAAGTAGAATTCGTTCACTTCTAGTACTCTTAACTAGTTTTCTTCACATATTGATCTATGTTCTGCTATATGCATTCAGAAGGCTTTTGAAAAGAGGATTTTCTCAGGATCCACTGCCACTGTAGCTCTTCTTGTTGACAGGAAGATTTTAATTGCCAATGTTGGTGACTCAAAGGCCCTTTTATGCAAAAAGAAAATCCAATCTGGTTAGGGTACTGGTTCTCTGATATCTCCCTTTTTTTGTTAAGTAGTGATATTGATTATTGACTCTTTAACCAGTTACATCCAGAAGATAATTGATCCTAACGAATGTTTAAAGGTTTAGCTGATTTGAGTTGAAATTAGTTGTGTCTACTAGATATGTGCTAAGATGATAATGAGTTCCTTCTCTCAATGCTTTTACCTGAAATAGGACTTTCTTAAGCATTAGTTGTACACTTGTACATTAAGTAAAGGAGTATAAAATTTCACCTTATTTAACCTAATAATTGAATATCTATATGTTTACATGAAAATGACAAGTAACTTGACAGCCAGTCTTTCAGTTACTGAACTAATAGAAGATCATAGTCCAGGTAGAGATGATGAAGGAGCTCGAATTGAAGCAGTTGGTGGTATCGTTGTCACTCTTTGGGGTAAGCCTTGCATCAAT